>NC_067146.1:47375536-47675536 GCF_903995435.1 Acomys russatus | reverse complement strand
TGTAGAGATTTTTTTTAGATTTTGGGTTTGTTGTTGTTGTGGTTGTTTGTTTTGGGCAGGGGAGTTTTGTTGTTGTTTTTTGTTCTGGAAAGGGGAGATTTGTAAACTCTCCTTGCATCAATTTCTTCTACTAAATAAACACTTTTAAATGCCATTATGTTTGTTATTTTCACATATATCTCAGTCATTTGAAGCACTCTATTGCTTAAAGACTCACTCATAGATTTTTACTCTTTTTTCTTTAGATACACATTCCTATATCTTTGCACCTTTGACAATTAGGGTTGACAACTGTACCTTTGACAGTTTCCAGACTCCGTGGGCTTGATTCCTCTAGCAGAAATGCTTGCCTGTCAGCCTGGCTTTATATCTGAGTCTTTGGTGTTTCTTTGTATTAGTCTTCTCTGTCCTCCCAGATTCCTGATATGAGACAGTTCTGCATGCTCCTTGGAGGAGGAGTTCATAGTCCCTCGCTCCCTCTGGTGTCTGTTTGCTGTACTGCTGTGCTTTGAAGCTGCACAACTCTACTCTGTAGGTTTCCCAACACACAAAATCTACTAGGTTCTGGCAGTGACAGATCCCAACCTCTCAGGAGGTCCCTGGAAGCAGAAACTTTGGATGCTCATTTGGAACCCTATTTCCAAATTACTTGGAATTTCTCAGTTATCTCAGAATACGGTGGCTGGTTAGAATGCACTTGTCCAAACCTCCCACTCTGTATTCAGCTGCCAGAAGGTCTTATGTGGGCTGGTTCTCATCAGTGTTAGAAGAGTGCAAGGCAGATATCAATCCCTAGGGAGTTACTGAACTTCCAGATGTTGGATACAATACAGGTCTTTTCCTCTGAAGGGAAAAGTCTAGCATTTGGAGAGTTTTGGATTCTTATTCCTTGTACATGAATGAATTCTAGCCCATGTTGTCACTTTTGCTCTCAGTAGTTCAAACTTTGAGTCCTTTCAGATTCAGCCTCTACAGAAACAGACAACCGAGAAGCTCCCCAACATAAGGATGTAACTACCATCTAATCTTATTTCTATCTGATGGCTTTGCACTATTCTGAAGGGATGATAGAGATCCAATGGGACAGTGGCTCAGTGTCTGTCATTGACAGCAAATGGAAATTAAGAATGTGGACTGGTGTGCGAGCTGTGCAAGAAAAAGTCAAAGTTTCTTAAGAATTTTTAAAATGAGAGACATTGAAGAAAAGTGAGGAAAAACTCTTGAGACTATGAGAAATTTTCAGGAAGGAAGAAAAATCCTTTTCCTGGGGATGTTTATACGGTTGCGGCAGAAGCTAAACAAATGGTGCAGTATTCTCTATGATGCTGGTTGCTTTTCTGAGCTGTCATGGATAAAGCCAATGAATCTTTCAGACTCTTTAAGTATGTTTCCCTGGTCCATCCAAAGAGATGATCATGTGAAATTCATGCACTGCCTGACCAATCAGAGACATTTGGTGCACCCCTCTGTCCACATAACTCCAGTATTGACATTGTCTGTGTTATCTATCTACTGATCATCTGGACAGAACCAGTACTCTCTGGATTTACAGGCATTTCCAGTGATGTTGGTTCTACTAAGCTCTTATAGCTCTCTTGTATACACCATCAGTTTGTATCATAGCTCGGAAGATGTAATGGCAGCCTTTACTGGATAACTAATATTTGGCCCTTAGTAAAGGGTGATCAGAGGTGGAAGCTTCTGTTAGAAGCCATGCTTACTTTCAGTTTAGCCTGTTACAACCAGATGTGTTAGAACAAGCATATAACAAAGGTCAACAGTGTCTTATCTCTATACCTCATTGGCTTCAGAGGGGCCAGGCAGCCTGCACTCACAGCCCAGACACCTGTCCTTCCTCCTATCTACTTAGTGTGGAGAGCTCAGACCCAATTGTAATCCCCTTATTTACACAGCTTTGAATGTGTCAGAGTCTGCGGGGTTAGGTCTTCATCTCACCTTTAGTCTTAGCCTCTGTTCTCGCTATATGTGAGAAACTTGCTGTGCTTATTATGGGATGACTTCTGTTTTGGTCCACAGAGAGCATCTCCAAAATAGGTGTTGGAGACTGTTTTTCTGCGCTGTGTATACAGTTGCTGATATTTGTACCAAGAGATCTGATTATAGTCTGGATTTTGGAATTGTCACTACTAAGAAGCGTCTCTAGTCTTGCATGTTGTAAACATTGCTCCCCATTACCTTCTGATTGGTTAATTAAAGACCTGAACAGCCAATAGCTGGTAAGAAGAGGATAAGGCAACACTTCTGAACACAGAAAACAGAGAGAGAAACGGAGTCAAAATTGGGACATGGATAGAGATGAGGCAGCCAGGGCAAGACTAAGATGGAAGATAACAGGTCATGTGGATGGGAAGTAGGCCAAGCTAGTGTTAAAGTAGCAGAATATCTGCTCATTCATAGTGCTTGAAGCTTTTAATAAATAAAAATGACTCTGTGTCATTATTCAGAGCTAAGGTGGGCATATAATTTGCAAATCAGGACCACATTTCACAAGAAAATATTATTTACTTATCCAGACATTTTATTTATTTGTTTGTTTTAGTTGTTGTTGTGGTGTTGGTTGTTATTGTTGTTATTGCTGTTGTTGTTGTTGTTGGTGGTGGTGGTGGTGTGTGTGTGTGTGTGTGTGTGTGTAGTGTGTTTACTTGACTTATTTGAGTTTAACTTTGGACATAGTAACAAAAAATAAAATAGTAGTATGTTAGAGGCTCATTCTTTGTTGTGTGTAGAGAACATGTATTCTGGGATGAGCACAGGAGCTGTGGGAATTTTGAGTTCCATCATTTTTTCTGCATTACAGGTCTCAAATACTTTAGACAATGTTTCTATGTGATGTGACTGCCCTGTCACAATATCCACAACCCAACTATCAAGATAGACGAAGAAAAATGTAGGGCAATGCACTTTTCCTTTTGTGTTTGTTCTACAGTCACTTATATTACCCTTTTGGCACCTTTTCCCCAGGACTCAGGAATGTGGCTGTACCTAGGTATTAGAAAAGATGGGAAAAAAATATCCTCAGTGGCTCAGCCATATGGTTCACCTTGAAGTTTGTTTCTCCAAAATAAAGGGTGAGAATGAGAAGAATGTTTGACAACTAAAAGTGCCCGCAGCCCTTTCTCATTCTCATGCTGTAATATGTACATGCCAACTGACATGATACAGAGAAATTGAACACCAAATCCCTTTTCCTATTGGAGGTGGGGAACTTCAGCCTTTTCTATTGCTGTGCTTTTCTGTGAGCCAGGAGCTAGAGACTGTGTAAGACTGGAGTACTAACATCGTTGACCTGTTTCCGTTCAGTTATGTAGAAATTGTCAGGTGCTGTAGCAACATGTCATCTCTAATCATTGCTATATAATGAAGGTATAATTTCGTATTCTATTTAAACATAGACTTTTTGTATTGATATTACCCTAAATTTAAAACACCACATTAATCACTATGTTTCTTTCTTCTGCCTTGTTATCATGACACTTCTCATACTGAAGTTTCAACATGTATGTCTAATATATAAAAATAGGAGTTTAAGCAGCAGGTTGTTCTTTACAAGCCCAAAGAAAACCTCCCAATTAATAATATTTATAATTACTAAAGGAAGCCAACCGTTTTGTTTTCTGAAAAAAATATGAAAATCTGTTCCTATTCAATCAAGTACAGAAAAAATGATTTATAGAAAATTTGTTAATGTGTAGGGTTAAATAAATAGTTTAAGGAAACTTGAAAAGTATGTAAAACACACATATACCACATCAGAACCTGCTTAAGCCACCTACTCTGTTGAAGACAAAACTTCTCGCAACGTCCCAGTCTCATCACACTTAAATAAACAACGGGCAAATTCACTTCTGCCAGTCACACAGTTTTGCACCATCACTGGCAAGACCACTCTGTAATGATCTCATCATTCTTTAGTACTCACCATAAGAAAATGAGAGCAGAGCACTCACTGAACGTCCAACTGTGCAATGTACATGTATAAATGAAAAGTTAAATGGCCATATTGATTTTCTTGAGAGAAAGCAGTCACCACTCATGAACACATATTTATTTAACTCCAATTTTTTTATTATTACCAATTTCAAGGTGGACCAACTCTAACAATATATAATAACAAATAGATATGTATTAATACTTCAAATTGCACTAAAACATTGTAAGTTGCATAGTCTTAATGACAATATATCCCAAAATTTTAGGAAAACCTTAAGTTGTTTTTGGTATTAAAAATTCTAATAAATATGTAGCAAAAAGATGTTCTCCAATAGTTCCAGTCTAATTCCTGCCAAATTATTTTAGGCTATATTTGTTTACTAATATTGCCAGATAAAATAATCAATTTTTAATCAGGAAGTATTCAGATAAGAAAATATATGGTCACATAAATTATCTGTATGATACACACATGGGCATTCACACACATACTATTGGTTCACATGGTTTTTCATAAATATATTTTAGATGTAATTGCCACAAACTATGAATACTTATGGAGTGCATGACATTCAAAACATTTATAACATGCATTGATCATATAAAGGCACTACTCAGCTTATCAGTCAACATAAATATTTATCATTTTATTTGCATATTCCACCTAAAAGGATTATATAAAGGTGTGTCAAAGAAATTATAATATATTAATTTATCTTATAAAGTGCTTAAGTAAATTATGCAAATTTTAATTTCAATACTACTTGTTAAAGGATTACTAGTATTTAATATTTATTTATAATTTTAGTATGATTAACAGTTACTCCTTTACCAGCTTTATACCCAAATAACTACACAGAAAGCTAGGATCTATTTAATTAGTCTATAAACAGTGCTGTGCAATAATTATTCTATCTTAAACCTCCAAGCTAGTAGAGTTTCTTCCCATTCAAATATTGTTTGTTATATCTGCTTTTTTTTATATCTTAGATCCTGGTCATTCTTCCTAGTGTTTCCTGGCCCTCTCCAAGTGCATCTTTCCTTTCCTTCCTGCTCTTTCCAGGATGTCCCACTCTATTCTCTGTCTTTCTCAGCATTGGCTAGTTGGATTTTATTGGCAGTACAAAGAATAAATGGTGGCATGTTTACACAAACTTGAGACAGGAGATACTTAAAATAAACATTACAATGCAATGTCCAGATTGAAACCAGATAATGGGGTAGAGATATCAGCATTTGAATGAACAAGGGTAAACTGTACACAGTTCACAAAAAAGTTATGCCAACAACTATATGTATTTGTAACACCTTAAAAGTATCATATTATCACAATGATATTGTTTAAAGAAATTATATTTGATATATTTAATGGAAGTCACAGACACTTCATAAAAGCCAGTCATATTAATTTTACAAAAGAATAAAACATGAAATAAAAAGATCTATACTGTACAATGTCACATAAATTTCCATATTTTCGAGTGACAGGATCAAATTGAAGAACAGAAAATGCTATTATAGTTATGTGTACTGTTTCTGTGTTTCAAGTGTTTTGTTTAAAGTGTACATTATCACATTAATCCTCTAAGAGTGCTTTACTGTTGTTTATGTCACCCAAACATTGTCCGTTCTACTGACAGCTATTTTGTCAGAGATTGCTTATAACTAAGATTGAAAAAAGAAAAAGGAAAAAAAAAAAACCACCAGTAACAAAAATAATTGTGGGCAAATTGAAATAACTTCTATTTCATATGTAGAAGTTTGAGTTTCCAATGGGTGTAAATCAAAGGTCTTCTTCCCATTGTAGCTGATGTGAAAAATATCTTTGAGTTTGTTTTACTACATGCCCATCATGGCTGTATGAGAAAGCCCTGGCAATAGGTCAAGAAGAGGTGATGGTGAAGACAAAGATCCAAAGGCCGTTGGTTACCAAAAAGTATGAGTTATTCTAAGTCAGAGTTCAGTAAAGCTTGGTTTTCAGATCATAAACATGATTTGCTGGAACACAGCCACACCAGTTTATGTACTGTCTTTTGATGCTACTTTTATGACACAGAAGAGCCGAGTATGTTGATGGCATAGATCACCAAGATAAAAACCTCTGGTGTTACTTTATTCATTAATTAGTATGTTGACTGGCTCATGAAGATGGAAACCTTCACTGTTATTCTAAATGAGAAGTTCTGCCACCCTTTTCCTAAAGTACATTATAACTAACCATGGGTACTGATTAAATGCTTATTTAAAATTTTATTTATAGGGCTGGAGAGATGGCTCAGGGGTTAAGAGCACTGATTGCTCTTCCAGAGGTCATGAGTTCAATTCCCAGCAACCACATGGTGGCTCACAACCATCTATAATATGATCTGATGCCTTTTTCAGCACTGTATGTATAATAATAAATAAATATTTTTTTAAAAAGAGTGTAAAATTTTAGTTATAAAGGATTATATACATAGTTACTATAAAGTAATAATTTTAAAAATAAGCCAACAATCTTAACAGGCTTCACATGTACACATAGTGACATCACATTCTCCTGGTTCTTTTTTTTTTCCTTTCACTAATTTGGATGCTTGCATGCATTTGACTCCTTACCCTTATGCAACTCCAGAGGTCTTGATGGCACAAGAAGATGCAAGTGGGAATGCCATGAGTCATTTTTTTTTGTTGAAGTGTCAAACACACTGTAGATTTCCATGCTTCCCACAGCACCAGGTGCTCTGGAGTGTGGAGCCCAATAGGTACAGTACTCACACGTGCTTTCTGAACTCAATCTTCAGAGCTTTGACTATGATCAGGAGTCCATTGAGCTATTGATTTCCCTAATATCAATCCAGCCTTTTTTTTTTTCCTTGTGGTGTGATATCACAGAACTTTAAAGTGACGTTATATTTGTGTTTGAGTTGTTTTTAAACAAAGTTGAAGGCAAAGATATGCTTTTGCGAATCCCTAGGCTGGACTGTATAAACTCTGTGCTGGTATGGATTGCATGCATACTGTCTGTAAGGGGCTTACTCCTTTCAAGAGAGAAAGAATGTGGCCACTGGGAGCTTGATGATAAGACTTGAGAAGAGATTCTCATTCCTGAAGAACATCTCTTTGGAAGCTGATTCAGGCCATATCATTAGAAGGTGGGTGATGACACACTGGTTTATCCCTTCTCATCGATGGAGGTCTGTGGATAAATAACACACATACAATCCTAGTCATTAACCAATATCTGGATATTGGTACATGTCTGTGCATTCAAACATCCTAGCAGTGGGAAAGCTGGAAGATAGTGTTTGAAGGTCTTGCAGTTCCTATGAAGTTGTGTCACTCTTAGAAAACGTGATGACTGCATGTGGCATCACATCCAAGTTTGTGAGATGACTGTGAGATAGTGTGAGAAGTCAGCCTCTCAAGATGTCCCACTGTCTTCAGCTGTGGATTTCAGCCCGTCTCTTGGCTGGACAGTTTCTTTCTGTGTGCTCTTGGCATCCTTAGCTTCAGGCCCAGCCTAGCTACCAGCTGGAAAGTGACCGAGCATGTTGCTGACACCTCAGGTGGGATTTTTGTCTACACATTTCTTATTTTTGCTGTGTGGCTAGATATGCTGTCAGAAATTATAGACTGGGAGTTGGTTGACACAGCACATGACAGTAGAGATGATGTGATGTGAGGAGCTTTTGCATTTGCATTCCTGTGAGTCCAGTTTGTGCTGTCTGATGGAGTCTTGATGTAGGTTTTCAGCTGGACAGTGTGTGTTGTATATGCAGATGACTATAGCTACAGTTAGTCCATGAGTACATTGGCAACATTATGTCTAGAAGGAGATATTTCACTACAACCTCCCATATCTTTTTTTGGATTTTTTTTTTCTGAGACAGGGTCTCTCTGTGTAGCCCTGGCTGTCCTGGACTCACTCTGTAGACCAAGCTGGCCTTGAACTCACAGCGATCCGCCTGCCTCTGCCCCTAGAGTGCTGGGATTAAAGGCGTGCACCACCACGCCCGGCTTTCCATATCTTTTCTTTTATTACTTCTGCCTCTTCCTCCATGATGGTTCCTGAGCCTTGAGATGGTGATTGATATGAATATTCCATTTAGGACTGAGCACTCAAGAGTCACTTATTCTCAGCACCTGGACCAGTCATGAGTCTACTGCTGCCCAGGGCAGGAAAAAGTTACATTGGCCAAGGCCAAAGGCTGTACTCATTAATGGATATAAACACAAATATTATGAAGCAGCGTGACCACATGGATTATTTAGTAAAACAACAGTAGTAAGGATCCCCTAAGGCCTATTGAGACACAGACTTTTGAGTTGACTTACCCAAACATGAATTTTGTCCAGGGAGCGAGTCTCCAATCCAAGCACAGGGAGGCTGGCTTGCCGCACAGCCTTCTTGCTGCTATTACATCACTAGACACACCTTGTCTGGCAGATTGGTGTTGAAGAATTCATGATCCAGCATGATTTGGGACATTAATGCATTTTCTCTCCAATTCAACTTAACTGTTCCCTGTCCTTGATCCAAAGGGAATGGGATTTTCACGATAGGGTTTTACAATCTAGTGATGATGGACAAGAAGCGCAATGGTAACAGCCAGTGTTGCGTGTGGCGCTACTGGGGCCTCCCTGATGAGTACCTCGTGGGAAACTATTCCATCTGTGGCAAGGATTTTCATATAATCAATCCTATTTTCTTCTAGAGGGACTCTGTGTTCAAACTCAGTTTTAAAATGACATTTTTTCACTAGCTTCCAAAGTAGTGAGTTTCCTGCACTGGGTATGGCTCCAGTCTGTTTGACCAGTAAAAAGAGGAACATCTTTAGCCATGTATTAATAGTTAACAACTTCACAGTAGAAACAAAATAAAAGAAAACAAAAAATTTCGTGTCACAAATCATTGCTTCAGCTGTCTATAGGACATGAATAAGAGGGATCACAGATCCTTGATGTAAGTATTGTTTGTGATTATCATTTTGAATGTAGCTACAATTTTAATAATTAGGAAAGTGTGTATGTGTGTGTGTTCTTACTTTTTGCATATCGACATAGTTAAGTGGTAAAGGAATATAGAATCAACACAATTTATCAGAGGAAAAATAAAATTGAATACCATGACAAGTAAAAATTTTGAAATTGGTCTGGCCATATGACTAGCAGGTAAGGATAGTGTGCAAGGATGAAGACGTAAGTTCAAGTCTTCAGTGAAAAAGTAATCATAGACAGTTGCATTTTGAGAGCTCCCCATCCATTTAGCTGAGCCAAAACAATGAATGTGCTTCTGGTTCATTGAGATATCTTGTCTCAAGGTAATTAAGGGGGAAAATTATGGAGAATAACACCCAAGATTTACTCAAGGCTCTGCATGTATAGGCATTGGTGGACAGAGGCAAACATATGCACATTCACGTACACTCATCCATACATAACACAAACATACACACACGTGCACACAGAAAGCACACAAAAAGAAGAAAGAAAACTTTAAAAATTATTGTAAATTTCCAGCTAAGTTTTCTCTACCAGGAGCATAAGGAAACATTTTTTTTCATAGATGTATGGTTTTATTTTTGGTATCGTTATGGAAGTTCATTATTTTGAAAATGATACAGGTTATAATTCCTTTTGAAATGTAACACAAAAATATGTATTCTATTTTTTAAGAAACTGAAGGTCAAGCCTGGCAAAGAGGTTTGTGCATATGATTCTGTTACTTGAGAGGCTGAGACAGGAGGCTGAAGAAGTTCAAGGACAATCTCTGCTGCCAAGCAAATCATGATATAGTTTGAAAAACATCAAGTAAATTGATGTTAAAAAATAAATAAGCAAATAAAAAAAAAACCCACAAGCTCAAATTAAGTGAAATATTTTGTTTTTAAAGGAAAAGAAAACACCAAAATGCTTAGATCTATTTTCCCATCTGATTTTGTTGGCATCAGGGCAGGTTAATTAAGTTTACAGTTTGGACTTTACACAGTGGTGATGAACTTTTATGAGGCAGAAATTCAGACTGTACAGAGGATTTCCTCACTGTGTTACAGTTACTGGTAGAACGCAGTTTGAACAAATGTTTCCAATATATAATCTTATTCCTCCATAAAACACAACAGATCATTCCTGAATCTGCCAAATTTCTAAACATTTCAAACCTGATTCAATGTGTGTCTCTTCCCCTTAGTTCCTATTTGCTCTTGTATAAAAACTAATGATAAGATTGGTTTAAGTTGAGACAATATTTTAAAATTTTTATAATTTATTCATATTACATCCTGATTGTCCTTTCCTCATTTGTATCTTCCTATGCTCCCTAACTCCCTCTTCCACCCTAAGGACACCTCCTTTGTATTTAGTATCTGCCAAGTCTGGGAAAATAGTTCCTTTTATATCCCCTTTAAAAATAGAAAAATAGTGTTTTCCATTTACAAATTATTGAAATAACATATCTTAAAATTCATGGCAAAAGTGTTAAGTAATATTGGAATACACACATTAACTGACACAGCCATGTGATCAACTGGTAAAGTTCAAAAGTGATTTATAATGTTTTTATAATTATATTTTAAAATGAAAAAAAGTTGATAAGAAAATTAACTTTTGGCAGAGCACACTTAAGATGAAATAACTTTATCATAAAAACTGTTACATCATTATTATTCTTTGTGTTCCATTGTAGCACACTTATTTTAAATATCAAATCACAATTTTTTTTAAATCCAATTGGTTAAAGTATTTGGAGCATAAAAGAAAAGATCAAAAGAGCCAACTGGGAATAAAACTCAGTGATCAGAATTCCAGATAATCCTAATTACCAATCTTTAATTAAACCACAGGGAATATTTACGCCCCAAATAAGATCTTTCTCACAGCTTTTTCTGACTTGCAGATTGAATGTTTTTATGTTTCTAAACACAATCCAAAAGAAAAGCTTATTACTCCCTGTCTTGTGATCTATAGATGTATAAAAGCAGAAGCTACATATGTTCAATGCAAAGTTCAAGGAGAAATAGCATCTTCAGTGGTATTGTTGTAAAATATTTGAAATTACCAAGATAATTAACTCTTATAAAATGGACAAATTTATGAATGTCTCAATTGGTGGATTAAAGAATAACATACTCTGTATTGGTAATGCACTTAATGGATTTATTTGGGAAAAAATGTCTCTTTGAACTAAATTTCCTATGGGAGGGGATTGTTGTTTAAGTTTTATGTTGTTGTATGGATTCAAATTATATTATAATTTTATATTATCCATCTCCCCAGCTATTGGGTTAACCAATTTTTGGTCTCTGTGACCTAACAACATCCTTCCTAGAGAGTTTAAGCTGGCATCCCATTTAGGCAAAAGTCAATGACATTGAGTGTCATAATTTCTAAAAGGAAAATCCAATGTTAAATTTTATCTGTGCTGAACTAAGTCAAAATCGCACAGTTTCATAATTTCTAAATGAATGAAGTTTGTATCAAAAATGCTTTGTTGTATAGCTAGTTATTTTATAGTGCTTTTTAGTTTCAGGATACCTATCTATCTCTTTATCTATGTACAATCTATCTATCTAATCACTTTACAGGCTGATCCCAACCCCTTCACTATTCTGTCCCAAGTCCCATCCTCACACACCGCTCCTTCTTCTCAGAGAAGGAAAGGCCCCAAAGGGTGCCAACCTACTCTGGCACCTTAAGTCAAAGTAGGACTAAAAATATCCCCTCCCACTGAGGGAGCCCAGTTATAAGAAATGGATCCAAAGGCAGGCAACAGAGAGCCTCTACTCTTCTTGTTAGAAAACCCACAAGATGCACATCTGCTACATATATGTAGGGGGGTCTAGGTCCAGTCTATGCATGCTCTTTTTTAAATTTGATTTTTTTTTCTGAAATTTTTATCATTATTATTCTTATGTTATATATATTATATATACATATATATTTTTTCTCTGATCATACCTCCATTTTGACTATATGAATCCAGTAGCTTTCTTATGTTCGCAATTGCATATGCTTTCCAAAAACTTGAGGTGTTAATTTGAAACACAGAAATGGAAATCTTGAGTTGTATCATGAGTTGTCAGGATGTTTAAGCTACTAAAACAAATTATCACAAATGAGGTCTTTGCAATGGTTTATTCTGGTTGCATATTTGCAACTTGAAAAGAGCAAAATTCATGGCAGAGGATCATTTCTTGTCCAGTAATAGCTCACTCTCTGGAGATGTTGCCTCCCAGCCCTTTAAGGGTGCTAATCCCATGTTATAAAGGCACTAATCCTACCTACAAATGAATCACTTCCTGATTTAGTCATCGCACAGGTATACTAGACTTTAATGCCATCATCTTTGTTTCAATATATAAATAATGAAATATGTAGGCATTAAAGAACATAACAGTACCGTGTCCTTATTAATAGGCAAGGAATCACAAAACTCTATCATTGTGGTACCCGGAGATTTTCTTTTGTTTCTTTCTTTTTTAATAGTTTTTATTTTCAGTCTGTTCACATTATATCCCCACTGTCATTCCCCCCCTTGTCTCTTAGTCCCACCCTCACCCCCTATGCCACTCCCCCTCCCCTAGTCCTCAGAAAAGTGAAGTCTTCCTCTCCTAACATCTGGCTTTTCAAATCTCATCTGGACTGCTTATATCCTTTTCTTCTGTGGCCTAGCAAGGCCACACAACCAGGGGGGAAGTGATTAATGAGTCCATGTTAGAAGTAGTCCCTACTCTTAATATTATGGGACCCACAAGGAAACTGCTGCCTATCTACTATATCAGAGCAGAGGGTCTATGTGGAAATAGAAGGATATGGAGAGTACAGGAGCTCCATGAGACCACCAATGGAGCCAACCAGTCCAGGCAGAGGAGAGGGGTGGTGCAGAGACTACTGCATCAACTGAGGACCATGTATGGTGAGAACCTAGATCCCATGTTCAGATGTAGTTTATTGGCAGCACAGTGACCTCGTGGGACACACCACATGCATGCGCATAAACTTGGGGTTGTTTCTAAGGAGCCATCCAACTTATATTTTGGCTGTTACTAGGACTTGCAACTTAACAATATAACTAGGCTGTAGAGCTTTAGGGACCCTTCTGTTCTTATTTCGCCACTTCTGAAATTAGAAACTTGCATCACCACTTTCTGCCTTTAATGTCTTTGTTAAATATAACATTTGGGTCCTCAAGCACTTTATAGACTGAGCTATGCCCCAATAGTAAGAGATTATTTTTATGTAGAAACTTGTACTGTCCTACAGACTGTAAGAAGACATTTTCTTAGAAAGTTTTTTTTAAATCAAGAAAATCTCCTTCATTTTCAAGTAAAATTTGTTGTTAAATGTGACATGTGCAGTTTTAGAGGTGCCCATGCTGGTTTTGATAGCTTGATAGTTTTGTACTCTATACTAATGCCCCAGATTGTTGGGTAAATAATGCAAATTCCAGTGGAAATACTACAAACAACATATGTAAATTCTGAAAACCATTAATTATTCCATGACATTGTTATTGTGATGACATTGTCTTTCTATTGGCTACAATTGTGTGACAGCTGCTTCTTCTAAACTCACTGTGATGTCCAATATGCTAAATATCAGTCCTTGCCAGTGTAGGAGAGACATCTCAGAGTACAACAGTTTTATTTAATTCTGAGCACTTGGGGACTTGGCATTTATCTTAGCCTGAATCTTAAACATTTGGATGGTTACTGTATGTCCATCTTCCTGTTAGTTATTTATAAGACTGCAAAGGAACAAAATGTTGGTCTTGTAAAAAGCATTGAGTTATAGGATACAAAAGCCCCACAAAATAAATGGGAGTTTTAGTGGAATGAAGCTTATGAGTAGTGATCTGTGAGGACAGAAAAAAATCTCATATCCAAAAGTAAAGAGTCAGTATGAGAAAATTGACATGTCAGTAAGAGGAAGACACAAATCTGCTCTGCCTAGGGATATGTTTATCATTTTACTCACTAATAAAGAACATTTCTAGGAAACTTACACTTCTTTTCTTCTCAAAATTTAATAAGAGAGTTAGAAAATTTATAGTAGAATTAAAAAATATTTGTGTGTTTATATGTATGTGTGTGTTTATGTGCATGCATATGAATTGCATGCAGGTGTCTACAAGGCCAGAAGAGGGGGCTAGAACCCCTGGAGCTGGAAATAGGCAGGTTGTGAGCAGTCCTATATGGGTGCTGATGACAGAATTCTATCTTGGGAGAACAGCATGTGTTCTTAACATTGAGCTGTCTCTACAAACCTATGTTCTGTCTGTTTCAACCACCTACACCAAGTGCTGAACAACTAACTGCCTTTAACTAGCTACAATTGATGAGACATCTTCTAGCCTCTACAGATATGCCCAGATATGACACATACATATATACACACACACACTCATACATACAAATAAAATGCATCTTAAAATATACTTTCAAAAATCTTGCCATGGGTATATGTAAAATGGTAATAGAGAGATAAGTGACAGAGAGACAGATAAATATATAGATAGATGTTAGATAGATAATTGATATTTAGTTAGAGTGCAATTAAACATTTATGCCTTAGATGACAATGATGAAAAGATCACCTGATTATGAGATCGAATATTTACTGGAAATTCTTTCTCCGCAGTATTTTCTTAACTTATTGATTCAGTTTTAGTCTAGATGATCCAATTCTAATGTATAACAACTAATAGTGTTATCTGCCATCCAACTTCTCATACTATATTATTTTGTATTGGTTCTAGGAACTGATTTCAATCTTCCTTAATTTAATTTAAAAATGTAAATACCAATTTGAATATACGATGAATGGAAAAATTATTTACAATTCAGCAATAATGTGAGTTTTAAAAATATTATCAGCTCAAAATGTTATTCACAGAAATTTCTTCGCTGTGTGTGATTTAGGTCAAGCATTCATGAAAATGAGCATAAAGAGAGGAAGTACAAGAAGAGACTTGATACCCTATGAGAATATACAGGGGGAGGTAATCCCCCCCAGGAACAGTCATAGGGGAGGGGAATAATGGGAAAATGCGGGGGGGGGAGGAATGGGAGGATACAAGGGATGGGATAAACATTGAGATGTAACAAGAATAAATTAATTAAAAAAGAGAGCGGAAGTACATAATTTATGTAGGATTATTTGTCATTTTAGAAGAGCATCTAATCCAGCACTTACCTAAATCAGAAGGAAGTCTTGTTCTTTGTTCAGTGGACCCAAGTTATATCCTAATTACTATAAGGGGAAGGTTATGGTTTGATCTTATACATCTTTAAAAATTCAATTTAGTGTCACATAGTGTAGTTTTCTTCTTTATATTAACTTTCTCATAAACAGCACTTTCGTGACAAAAGTAGTTCAGTGCACAAATTCAAGAACCCTTTATTACTAGCTTAAGTTATGGAAAATAAATTCTGACTCATTGAGTGTTTTGATTAAATCTTTATAACTATGCAAGACGAGAGCAGAATTCCGTGAGACTAAAAACTATTTATCGATCATAACTTTAAAAACACTATTGTTGAATGCAAGATTATCCATATGCATGACTATCTGTAGAAAGAGTTTGAAATTCACCTCTTTCTTCTCAGGGAAGAATCTTAATGTTGGCTCTTAATGTTTTCAAGCATTGTTTAAGTGTTTATATTCATGGTAGAATTTAAACTAAAACACTCTTCATTTCATGCTTGTTTATTTGCCCTAAAGCAAAAAGAGGGTATGGAGGAAATCATTTGCTGAATGAAGTATTAAAGTAGAAAATGCCTTGTATTGATCAACACCGGTTTTCTGATTATACTCAGTCTCTCCATCTACTCTTGAGATTAATTCATTCATTTATTATATCTCCAGATTTTCCATGAAAATGGACATTTTAAAAAAAAAATCCAAATGAGTTTCTTTTTAAGAGTGGAGAAAGGGCTATAATTGAGCATATTCATTAATTTATATAACCCTACATTGTTATTTAATTCATATATTGCTACTTCTTTTACATTTGGTTTTTTATTTCCTACTAGCAACAACAAAAAATGAAAGTAATCCATCAGAAAGTTTTGTAAGAAAGCTGTAAGAACCACCATTGTGTTCTTCACCAAGATGCAGTTACTTCTGCTTAGTCCTATCTATCCTTTTGCTCCTCTTCTCATTTTCTCTTCTAGTTCTTTGTTCTTTCGTTTATTAAAAATTTAATTATTTATTCACTTTACATACTGATTGCAGGCCCCCTCCTCTCCCAGCTTTCACTGCATACACCCCTATTCTCACTCGCGTTTACCTTAGAGCTGTGGATACCAGCTTGCCCTGGCACATTAAGTTGCTGCACAAGTAGGCACAACATCTCTGAGGCCAGACAAGGCAGCACAATTAGGGGAACAGAATCCAAAGGGAGGCAGCAGTGTCACAGAGGTCCCTGCTTCAGCTATTAGGGGATCCACCTCTGACCAAGCTGAGCATCTGCTACATATGTTTGGGGGTAGAGTGGGGTAGATAGGAGGTGTAGGACCAATCCATGCAAGCTCTTTGGTTGGTTGGTGGTTCAGTCTCTGTGAGCCCCCATAAGCTCAGGATAGTTAACTCTGTAGGTTTTCTGTGGTGTCCTTGAATCCTTTGGCTCCCTCCGTCATTCTCCCAACTCTTCCATAGGACTGACTCTATGAGCACTGGCTAATGTTTGGGTATATTTTCACAAACTGCTGGATGAAGCCTATCAGAAGAAATAGTTGTGCTTGGCTCCTATCTACAAGCATAGAAAATTAACATTAATAGTATCACAAATTGGTTCTCTCCCATGGAATGGGTCTCAAATAGGGCCATGCTTTGTTTGGCCATTCCCTCCATCTTTGTCTCTGCACATCTTGGAGGCAGGATGAAATTTAGGTTGAAGGGTTTGTGGGTGGGTTGGTGCCCATATCCTTCCACTGGAAGTCCTGCCTGGCTATAGGAGGTGGCCACTTCAGGCTCCATATACCCAGCTTCTAGGAGTCTCAGCTAGAGTGACACCATAACTTCCTGAGACCTCTCTTAACCCTGAGATGACCCCATTTCTGATTTTTGTTTTCTTACAGAGTGCTCTCCCCATGCTTCTCTCCTGCTCTGAATCCCCATCCATGGTCCCCTCCCCATCCCCTCTCCTACCCAGTTCTCTCCCTCCATCCACTCATAATGCCTGTTTTATTTTCCCTTCTGAGTGAGATTCAAGCACTCTTCTTTGGGTCCTCCTGTAATCCACAGACCCCAATAATCCTTTTCTCTTTCTATTGACCCAGAAAAATTTCTTTTCTTTTTACAGACACATGGCCTCCTACATTCCTCACCACACATACTTACCTAGCAGTTTTCTTTAAAAAAAAAAAAACTGATATTATTTCAGGAAAGATTCCTTCCTTTCTTTTCATGATAGTACAATCTGAAAATGAAATTAAATGTCAAAACCATTTCAATTTTTTTCACAAACTGAATTTCAGATAAAGACAAATGTTTTTTCAAGTAACTACAATATCTATGTGCAGAACTTTTGCAACTAATTTTCTTTAGTTGTTTTGTAATAAATGGCTCTGGAGGATGTTCATTTTTACTTTAAGACAGAGAAACAAAGGCACATTGATAACAGCTTTCCCCAATGCAAAGACAAAAGAGAAACCACAATACATTATCCAGCACAGACTTGATAGTGTCCTCATTAGTCCCCATTCGCAAATTGCATATGACCATCCTCTGCTATGTTTGAGCAGATTGCAATTTTATTTATAGCTTGAAATTAAAATAATATTAGTGTAGTCAAGTGTCAAAAATAAAGAAGTAAACTTTAGTACAGTGTGAGGGTCTTTGAAAATAAAGAACAAAATTTTCCCCTAGAACTTGCAGTAAAATAACTCATTTACTTTAATGCCTTTGGCTGCACATTTTTTTTTTATTGATCAGTGCAAATATTTTAGCTCAAATGTTTCAGAAAAATCAACTGTATAAGTTTTGATGCTCATAAATTTTATATGCCATTCCTTAGACTATATAGGACATATTCTGATAATGACTAAAAAACAAAATTATTTTCTATTTCAGGTGAGCATTATACTTCCAGTTGTAACATCCATCAATGTATATCTCATAAATTATCACTTTGGGCAAAGAATGTTTCATATACCTCCACTCAGCTATAGAGCAGTTAATAATGCTATCATTCCTAACATCATCAGGATTCTGCTCTTTTTTTCCCCCACAAAACACTGGTACTTGTTTATGAGACTTAGTCCCATACTTCCACATGTGTTGACTCGAAGAAATATATCTTCCATTGAGCCATTCATTTGAACTGGTCCTCAGATGGTGGCACTCTTTGGGAAACTATGAAGCCTTTAGGAAGTGCAGGTTTGCTTAAGGAAGTATGTCACTGGGAACCAAGTTTCTGGATGCATAACCTCACCTGATTCTCATTTTCCATCCGTCTTCTTCCTTTATGGACCAAAATGTGAACAACCATGTCTGCTTTTCCCTCCTGCTTTTCCATCCTGTTGTCATGTCCTCTTCATCACCTTCTTCTTCCTCCTCTTCCTCTTCTTCTTCTTCTTCTTCTTCCTCCTCCTCCTCCACATCTTCCTCCTCCTTCTCCTCCATGTTTTCCTCCATCTTCAAGTTGCTTTGTGTCATGGTATTTTATCATAGCAACAGAAAAATACTAATATACCACACACATGTATTATATGTATTGATTAAATCTGAGTAGTCAAGGTACCTCTATTTCCATAGTTATTTCAGATTTGGGAACTTTAAACTTTTCTTCCTCAAGATATATAGAAAATATTTAATAGATTATTCTGAAATCAGTTTTCTGAGGAAGTTAGACATAATAGAAATAAGGCCTCGATAAAATGGTAAATTTAAAATGACAGAAGAAATGTGCAATTTCAGGACTTGGTACCTCAGGCTGGCCTATAATACCCACATTTTGGAGGCGGAGTAGATGTGTGAAAAGTTCAAGTCACCCTCAGCTACACAGCAAAGATGAGACTAGTTAAATTATAGGAGACCCTAACTCAAATATCAAATACATACACAGCTAAAATTTAAAACACCAATATTTTATTTATAGCATAGCAGAGGTTGGATTTATTTACATAGTGATATACCGTCTTCATAATGATACCTTTCAGCTTAAACAAACATAGTTTTTAAATAGGAATTGCCTTTAATTGTTTGTTGTTTAATACTAAGAATATTGTTTTATTCTTCTGAATTTGTATTTTCTAGTCTGTCAGACTGTATTTTATTTTTCTAATAATGAATATACTAAATAATGTATATATGCTCATTTTCCTAAAAATTATTTTTGTGTGTTTATATGCCAAAAATTCTGTTTTGTGTTTATGCACCCTTGTAAAATTTACCTATATTATTAATTTTATACATGAATGAGTAAAGGGCAAATTATATTAATTATTTAAATATGGTATGTCTCTTAATATGAGTGACAAAATGAAAATCAAAGATTATCTTTATATATTACTTATTCAAAAAATTATTGTGTCATTTCATTAAATTCAACTCCCTAAAAGAATGGCTCTACAACTTGATCAGCATAGATGCTCTTTATTTTTCTAGATATATCTCTAAAATTATTCTTGTCTGCCTTAATCACTAAACATTTTACCTTAAAAATAAAAGAAGTTTGCAAAGATTGTCCTAAAGGAAATTCCAATTGCACAAAATATGCTTGATGGCAAGCCCCTAAAAGTAGCCTTTGTGTGACAATGTCTGTAGTGCATCAATCACATGCTGCTGACTCAAATGCTATTGCAACCCATGATTTTTCCTCAACAAAGAATATTTTGATAATTTTTGTTTTAAAAGTAGGCTTAGTAAATTGTCAATCTTTAATTTACATTAAAATGTTCCATGGATTAAATAATCTACATTTTTCCCTTGGTGTTTATTTTATTTTTGAGAATATAATATAGTAACATTATTTATATCTTCACTTTCTTCCCTCCACACCATCCAAAATATAACTCTTTATCTTTAAAATCAATGACCTCATTTTTCTTTAGTTGTTGTTACATGTATATATGGGTTTGGATATTCATGTATATTCCTAAATATAACCTGCTCAGTCTGTATGGTGATACCAGTATGTCTGTTTTGGGGATAATAGCACTTGAATCATGTGAAGAAAACTGCATTCTTTGTGTCTAATCAATGCCAATTATTAAAAAGACAAACAACTGTAGGGAATTTCTATAAGACTTTAGAATATAAATATAATATATTATATTTACATATATAAATAATATAAAAGAAAAGAACAAAGTTAAAATATGAAATCATTTAACTAAAATAAAAGAAATCATATCATTTAAAAAGATATTTTTGTATGAATTTCAACTTTCAAAAACATATAAAAATAGAATAGGTAGGCTGCAGGTGTTAGAACACTGGGTTCTTAATAGACCTCAAAGACCCCAAAATGTTTATGACTACACGGAATGTTGTATGATGAAATTGGACATCTTTTGTTTTTTTTATCTTACAACCAATTGTTTCGTTGTAAAATCTGCTGTGCTTCAAAATATTAATTACTTTCATAGTAGCTAATTCTTCACCAAATATCCCGTTCCATCTTAACCTGCAGAGAAATGTGTCACTAGTAACACTAGTGATGACAATTATTTCTTAAGATTCTTCTTTTACTTTGAATTCAAAGTAAACCTTTCTATACTACAGTGTAGAAAACAATGTTTTAAAGCTGTAGTTTCTATACAAATATTAAAAGTCATAATAAAATGAAGGTGAATTATACTTGAGGTTAATTGAAATGTCTTCATTCATATTTAATTAAATTAAAATGTTTGTCTTATTTTAGGAACTGATTTCCTACTCTTTACATTTCAGCTCACTGATTTTATTATTATTGTACTATCTTGTTACACTGGTACTGCCAAGTTCAGCAAAATCTATACAAGGAAATTTACAGACGTCTGAGTCTCATCTTGTATTAACCACAGCATCCAGCAGGCTGCTGTGTCTTTGTGAGTTTTAATTTTGTAAAAGATGCTACTTGTTAATAGAATAAAACATATTTTTCAGATTTATTGGCTGTATTATGAATGTTTGAAGCTTCTAAATAAATTAACTTTACTTAACTATTATTTTTATGAAAATATGCTTGAGTACTCATGAAGAATCCCCAACTTTATAAACAGCATTTTGGACGCTTAGACATATTCTGTCTTCTGGATTCTTATTTGGATATATCTTCTTTTTAGTGATATCACCCAAATTAGCTAAATAAATTGATATCAGCCCATAATAAATAAATTCAACATCAATCATCACCAGAAATTCTAATGAATTTTATCCTATCTTTAAAAATATTAAATAATGTAAAAGATTTAAATGATGAATTAAATATATATTGTTGGCTTGATTTTCAGTTTCTTTTTCACTTTATATTTTTGTTGAGAGATGATTTCTAGGTGGTTCCTATCAAAAAAATCCATGTAGATCAAATAAATCAGCCTTTAAATAACTCACTAATGATAATCCCTAAATGGCTTCAACTCTTTACACCTGTATTTCTAATATCGGACAAAATTATACTGGATCATTAACACTAAATTTTATATTTTGGAGTATGTATACAATTGCCCTAAAGAGAAATTTTTTTTATAAAAATCATAAAGCATATTCTAAACCAATAAAGTGGTCATTTCCACTTAAGTGGTGAAGATGTGTAAAATGTCTGATTATAAAGGAAACCATATATCCAATGCAGAAGTGGCAAGCAGAGTGATTACTGAATACTCCAAATCTTTTGTCAGCCATTTCCAGATTCACACTTTTTGTTTTGTCTCACTTCTCTTGCCTGTGAATACCTTGAAGGTAGAAAACATTTTTATTCATATTCTTTTAATCTGCTAGTTTTATATTGAAAATAACAAGAAAAATTGTATTAGTTTTCTAGGTATCCAATATGCATTGCATTAATACCAGACAGATCACCATCATCAACTGGCATCAATTTAGAAAGCATAATTTATTACCCACCATGATTGTCTTTGTTAAAAAAATAAAACACTGTTTGGGGGAATTGAAGCCTCAATGACCAACAATTTATATGTTGGATCCCACGCGTGGGAAAATTAGCAAACCATTGCTTCTGCTAGCAGCACTATCCATCCAGAAGGGGTGTTGCTTTAAAAATCTCTCTTTTTTAAAATTTTGAGTCAAGGTCATGTAGTAATGCAAGCTAGCCTTATAATCCTACTCCATTTCCACCTGTCTCAGTCTTCTAACTGTACCACCCAGCATGACGTAAAACTTGGTTTTCTGTTCACTTGAGTAAAGATCAACGATCCCTCTGCTCACCACGAGGAGAGCATTTTCTTTAGTGCATCTTGTCACAGCCATAAAGATATGGATCAGTCACTTACTGAATACTGAACCCTGATCAAGGTTTCTCTTTCTTAAGCTGCTTAACTCGGTTATTTGTTACAACCATGGGATGTTACCACTATCTTCCTGTTTTTGAAAGAAAGAACTGTAAATATGGAAGGGCTTAAACAAACAAAGTTCACAGAGCCAAGAGACTCTCATGAACAGAATTGTATTTGGGAGTTTAATGTTATCTCTTTGCCTGTCACCTAGTAAATTCTGTTATTAAATCAAATATTTTCCCCATATGGCTAACTGAATTTTCTATGTAAGCATACCACATTATCAAAAAGAACTTTATTCTCTTATTTATTTTGATTAAAAATTAAATTAAGCACAAGACTGTACATACCATGTTTTGAAATATGAGCAAATTAGCAAATGTCCAAACCATGCTAATTCATACTTGCATTACTCCATATATTTATATTTTCAGGTAGAAACACTTTAAATCGACCCTTAGGACATTAAAAATTTCAATAACTATTTAGTGTCAATCTCATTATGTATAATACATCCCTTGAACTTAGCTTAAGTTTTGTATATTTTGGAATATATCTCTAATCCTGTCTTACTAATAACCTTTAAGTTTGCTCCTTCCTATGTTTCAGGGTTTGGCAAACACACATAAAGTGATGTATGTTAGTCGCCACCTTTATAGGCTATATTGGTCCACTTATGGCATATGTGGTTACACTGTGGTGCAACAACACAGCCCCAGCTCTAAATAAACAAAATGAGAATTAATTCATGCCAATAACATTGTATTTATAAAAACACCAGGGTAGGATATTGGCTAAATTTTTTCAGTCTCTATCTGTTTATGCATTTCACATTTAGCTATATCTATAAAAAATTAATAGATATGTGAATGGATATATATGTATATGTATCATATATGTAGACTATAAACATATGTATGTATGTCCATTTACAAGATCAGCAAAATGGAACTTAGAAATAAATTTAACAAAAATCATGAAGCTACTTAAGTAAATTAAAGATATTTCAGCAGGGCAACGACATCAGTGCATATATAAAATGTACAAATATTTACTCTTGCATTATATTAACCACTTACTTTCTTAAAGGTGTATCATTTTGAAAGATTTTAATTTTGATGTTCCAGATGTAGCTTATATAATTTTATCTTTCATGAAAAGGCTTTGTTTGCTTCCATGCCATAGAATTTGTGTATAGATGTGGTTCTGATTGTTTCATATATTTTTCTTTTTATTCATGATTGTTAATTTTTAAAATATTTAAATTTTATTCTTAGTATTTGTGTTTGTATGGACAATCAATTGAATCAGTACTGTCCTTGAAAAATATCTTCATCTATAGTACTTTCTCAGTGCCCTTGCCAAAACTTAGTTACCTGAAATATATGAATTTCTTTCTGGATACAGGCACAATATTTTTTGAGCCTTTTTATGTTAATAAATGTATTTGATTACAGTGGCTACAGAGGAAGTTTATTATGTTATTTTTTTTTTATGCCGAAAATATTTTCATACGAACTTCAAAACAAGCTAGTCATTTTCTACAAAAGAGCTTATTAAAATTCAGATCAGGACTGTAAATTGTAAACTGCTATCCCCTTAATTATATTTAGTCTTTCAATTCATGTACACCAATGTTGTTGCTTTACTGAAATCATCTTTAGTGTACTTAAGTAGCTTTGTGTTTCTTGTTATATTTATTTCTATGTTCCATTTTGCTGATGTTGTAAATGGAAATAGTAAAAAAATTCAATTTGGAACTACTGTATTTAATCATATAATCAATGTCTGTAAGCTGCTTTACTGTGATCAACTTGCTAAACTTTTGTTAATTCGGGTATTATTAGGAATTTTTACATATGAAATATTTTTTTAAATAGAAACAGATTTACCTTTTATTCCATAGTTTTATATATTCCAACAGAATTTTGAACCCTGAGAAAAAATAAAACATAGTTCATGCTAGCTGAGATCATTAAAAGTCATAAATCAACAGCTGGAACTCTGACTAAGTTGATGTCAGACATGCTCATTACCACTTTAGTTTTATGTTATTGACTTACTTCCTGGGATGCCTTAAACTCCCTCCAACTGAAATGTCATTAATTCATTGCCTGAAATGAGCCTGAACATTCCAAGGAAGGTTGAATAGAATTAGAAGTGAAAAGAACTTTCATAGAAGAATTGGCCTGTGGGTTCTTGCTTGGGGGAGTCTGGGCTGAGAGTCTGGTTGCAGAGTTTTTTTTCAGCCTAGAGGCAGAGTTTTCTTCAGCCTTCTGTAGGCCAGAACCAGTCAGGAGGAAGGCTGAGGCAGAGAGAGAGGGAGAGAGAGGGAGAGAGAGAGAGAGAGAGAGAGAGAGAGAGAGAGAGAGAGAGAGAGAGAGAGAGAGCGCTTTCCAGTGAGATCACCCAGCCAAAGAGGTTGTCTTCCCCTGATTGAGATGCAGGGAGTCTGTGTGCCTCCAGGCATGGGGAAGGGAGCCTCAGACTTGAGAAAAGGCCAGGTAGCTGAGCCTGAGCTTGGTCAAAATAAGAACAGTCTAGAGTCAAAGAGCTAGGTTTTAATTCACTAAAGCTCTAGCTAACTTAGAGAGAAACAGAGAGAGAGAGAGAGAGAGAGAGAGAGAGAGAGAGAGAGAGAGAGAGAGAGAGAGAGAGAGAGAGAGAGAGAGAGAAAGTCAGGGATCTGGGCAAAAAGAAAAGTGAGAACATGCTTAGAGCTTGCAGGGGGTGGGGGCAGGAAAGAGAGTTTGCCCAACCCCAAGACCCCTGGGTTTTAAGACAAGAGTATGTAAATTGTAGGAGTCCTATAGCCTCTGGGATGGATCCAGGGCAGCTTTGATATATGTTTCTTCAAAGAGCCAGCTTATGATACCTTTTGGCCTAAAGTTTGTGCGGTTTGCTTTGAAAGTGTCTAGGCAAGGAACTAGCCTCTCAACACATTTTAGTTTAGGGTCTTGTGGACTGTTGCCAGCAGGGGGCATACCCACCTATTTCTAGGCACAAAGCTTACAAGGAGAGGGTCCACATCTGGCCACAAGTTCATTACAAACATCCTTCGATGGCCTACCATATTATATGTCTTAGTCATGTTCTGTTACTGAGAAGAGACACCATGTCCAGAGCAACTCTTACAGAGGAAGTGTTTTATTGGTATTTGCTTGGAGTCTCAATCCGTTTCTTGTATTTTTGGCTCTAAAACCAGAAGCAAGCTGCCAAGTTCTTCTGCTTGCGGGGGGGGGGGGGGGGGGCTAGAAAATGGCCTCCTTGTTCATTTACATCTGCATTTGTTTTCTGGTTTTGATGGTTATCTCTACTGTTTAAGCTTTCCTTTAATTCTTTTTCACAAGCTGGAAGCTTAGCTTCTTGGGGTCTTGTCCTGAAGTTGTCACTCTCTTTATTCCATTTAGGATCAGGCTTTTCTTTTAACTTCTTCTCACCTCCTTGTGCACTGAACTTAGCTGCATTTTATACTCTCTTCTGCTCCATTTCTCTTCAAACTGTACATTTTGTATTTTTTCCTTGCTCATCTTGTGCCTTTTCATTATATATGTGGAACTAACCATTAATAGGCAGAGGACAGAATCAATATGAGGCTGCTTTGAAACCTTCTGTGCCAATGCCATTAAATGCAAACCTTTTCAGTTTAGCTTCAGGCAGATTTTTTGTTTGTTTGTTTGTTTTTGGACAAGGGCAGAAAGCACCCACTTTTTTTTTTTTTTTTTTTTTGTCAGAATATCACAAGAACTATTTCTAGGCCACTTAATAATATCTTCTCCTCTGAAACCTCTTAAGTTAGGCTGTCTTAAGCTACATTGCCCTCAGCATCACTGTCTTCTATGCTCCTACTAGGACAGCCCATTTAGCCCAGCTTCAAACATTCAACTGTCCCTAATCCAAAGACACAACATCCACCTTCTTCCTCCAACAGGCTGCATGGTCGGGCCAGTCAGCAACATCCTACTCCCTGACACCAACATCGATCTTAGTCATCATTCCACTATAGTTGCAAAGAGACACCACGATCACAGCAACTGTTACAAAGAAAAGCATTTAACCAGGGTTTGCTTAGAGTTTCAGAGGTTAAGTCCATTATTAACCTAGCGGCTGGCATGGCAGCAGACTGAACAAAGAGATCACAGTTCTATGTCTAGATCCACAGGCAGAGAAACAGAGACACTTGGCTGCCTTGCACTTCCAATGACACACTTCCTCCAACAAGACCACACCCACAGCTCATCTCTCTCAACTAGGACCACTCCCTAATGGTCAAGCACTAAAATATTTGAGCCTTTTAGAGTCATTAGCTACAATGTTATACTACAGGATTTCACTGTAACAGGCTACAAAAGATGTAAACAATGTAAACATATGTGATTACGTAAGGTCATCAAAATGGAAGTAAGCTAGGTAAATAAGAGAATGTACCTCTGTGTTTCTTGCTAGATATTAACACTGTTGCTCAGAAATACTTCCCACCATGTATGCATCTCACAACTTAAATGAAAAACAAAAGCAGCCATCACATATAAAAATCTAGAAAATAGTAGAGGTCTTCGTCATGACCTAAGAAATAACAAAATAACTTTTAAAGTTGTTATTACAAGCAGACCTTTGCCATCTCTTCTGTAAACACGACACGGTCAATCTGAAGAACCTCCAATGATTTCTGTTCATTTTCACCTTTGCAGGCAGTAAGGAACAAAACTGGAGGATGTACTTTCACAATATGATCTAAAAACTATTTATTTTATATGTACTTCTGGCAGTTGTCCATGTTACAAGTGATACACTCCACTCTCAGAGTTTAGTAAGCCCATTAAATGGTTATTACATCAGTCTTTCATAGAGCTGTACAGGGAGAAATGGACAAAATTTGCCAAGATAAATATAGTTGATTTGTGAGGGAATGCATACTTTTCCACTGCTGATAGCTTTGATTTTTTTTAATGACCCATTTTTAAATTTTATGTTTTTTTTAAACTTTCATACAAATCACCAAAACAGAACTAAATCATAAACTGCAAAAATTACAACTCCAGGTATCATTGGTCATTTCATATTTTCAATTTAAGGTAGAATAAAGATGCATTTAATATTAATTTAAAGAAAAATAACTTTTTACATCAAATGTTTAAAGCATACATTGCCCAATTTGTGTGTGTGTGTGTGTGTGTGTGTGTGTGTGTGTGTGTGTATCCGCTTGCACCTTGTATTGATAGCCAATGATAAATTACATTATATTCTAAACTCTTCAAAGGCTATCACTAAGATTTTTCTTTCCTTTTATGATTCTTATTAAGTTGCTTCTTTTGAAGATATAAAGATCATTGACTTGACAAATATCTAGGAAAGAGTGGCAGCAGGCTTCTTTACTTTCTTTTTTATATTTTATTAATTTATTCATATTACATCTCAATGGTTATCCCATCCCTTGGATCCTTCCATTCCTCCCTCCCTCCCATTTTCCTCTTGCTCCCCTCCCCTGTGACTGTGACTGAGGGGAACCTCTTCCCCATGTATATGCTCATAGGGTATCAAGTCTCTTCTTGGTAGCCTGCTGTCCTTCCTCTGAGTGCCACCAGGCCTCTCCATCCAGGAGACGTGGTCAAATATGGGGCACCAGAGCTCATGTGAAAGTCAGACCCCACTCTCCACTCAACTGTGGAGATGTCCTGTCCATTGGCTAGATCTGGGTAGAGGTTAGAAGTTTACTGCACGTACTGTCCTTGGCTGGTGCCATAGTTTAAGCAGGACCCCTGGGCCCAGATCTGCCCATCATAATTTTCTTCTTGTAGGTTTCTAGGACCCTCTGGATCTTTCTATTTCCCCATTCTCCCTTGCTTCTCTCACCTAGAGTCCCAATAGGACATCCTCCCCTCTGTCCCACTTTACTTCCTATTCATTGAGACTTACTTTTCTCAAAGACCAGAGCACTAATCTGTTAAAGAATGCTTTAAATGCTTTGTTATATACTTTTATAATTCATATCAGACCTATCCACTCTACATTAAACCACAATTAATTAATATCATTGCTTAAAAGTTTAAGCAGCTAGTGCTTATAGTAAAATACAGCAACCAAGGAAAAAATTGTATAACTTTTACTAGCCAGCCTAGCAGCTTACAACTGAGCTGTGTGGTGTCCTTAACATTAACTTCTTCTGCTTCTAAGGCAGCCTCACACACAGAAAAAGAACTCTATAAATATGCATATGATGCACTCACTTGGCTACTAGAAATGCTTAGTGCTGCTTAGTAATCACTTCATCCAAACATGCTTTGTCCACTCCTAGAGAGAAATTAGTACGATAATCATCTGTAAATCAATTTTCCCACTTGACAGCACCCAAATCTAAAGAAACCCATGTGCTTCATTAAAAATTCCCCCAAAATTACCTCTCCTAATTCTTTTTCTATAATAAAACTGTCTTAACTTTCTTTGGGTTACATTGTCCTTAATTCCTGTGTTGGTGGTGTTATTTTTATGATAGTAAGCTAATAAATTAACTATTGATTGGATTGTCAATGTCTCCCAAAGCCATCTATAAACATTTGAATCTCCAGAACAGCATTATTAGACAACAGTATAGATTTTAGTAGGAGGTGTTTAGGTTATCTGATTACAATAGACAAATCCCATAAGACCTCACTCATGTATAGAAACTAAGAAAACTGATCTCACAGGAGGAAAGAGTAAAATGATGCCATAAAATAGATGGGAACAAAGGACGTGTTGGCATAAAGCTGCAGTTACAAGGAATGAGTTCTAGAGATTCATGATAACTATAATTAAGACACATTGTATTTTTAAATTAGTGTTTTACTATTAACATGAGAACTGAAGTAATAGCTATACATGGTATCTAGATTTGTTCACTTACAGGACATAAATACTTCAAAACTTCATGTTATGCCTGACAACTACATTTGATTGTCAAATTAAAATAGTGACTTAGGAATTCTTGATTTCCTGGCTTTAATAGTATACTAATGTTGTCACTGATAGCCACAGTGAAGATGCTGATTAGTGTGTCCTGAAATGAATGACAAGAAAGACAATGTTTTCCAAAAAAAAAATCTCAATTTCACTTTTAAAAAGAAATGAATTTGAACATTAATAAAAATAGAAAAAAATTAAAACTGGAAACAAGAAAAAATGCAGAATGGAAATTATATGTACAGCAGACTGTCTGATGCCTAACACTGGTTACACCTCACAGAATTCTTAGGAAGGAAATCACTTCAAATATTCTGAGTTACATGATAATTTTTGTAGTATTATTTTAGAATATCAATTAATATTTAAATAAATATGGATTGCCATCCTTTTAGAATCCTATCTCATACCAGAAAGTGCTCTGTGTGGCCTGGTGTACATCTGCCTGTGATGATGAAGACACAAACTACTTCACACTCAGTGAAATTTGGTCTCAGAGTTGAGAAGCTTCTCTGTTAGTCAACAAGGATTCTGACAAAAATGTAACTTTTTGTGATTCTTTGGAAATAAAACACAACATGGTTGAGTAGTAACTGTAGCAAATTTTTTCATTATGTTCTTTTTGGCGTTGGTGATTTTAAGGTATACACTTACATACTATTTCTCATTTATAAAAATGAGAAAAATTGAAAACTAAAACAAGGAATAAAATATTCACCAGGCTCTTATTGTTATATAGTATTTTAAATTATAATCTTCACAATGAGTTTTTATGCTTGTCATATTTTGGAAAAGCCCTCAACCAAGTATCTTTTTTTTTCCTTAATTTATTTTTAATTTATTCAAATTACATCTGAGTTGTTAGCCCATCCCTTGTATTCTCCCATTCCTCCCTCCCTTCCTCTTCCCCCCCCCCCATTCCCCTTCCTTATGTCTGTGACTGAGGGAGACCTCCTTCCTTTGTGTATGCTCATAGGATATCGAGTCTCTTCTTGATGACCTATTATCCTTCCTCTGAGTACCACCAGGCGTCTCCATCCAAGGGACATGGTCAAATATGGGGCACCAGAGTTTGTGTGAAAGTCAGATCTCCTTCTCCACTTAACGGTGGAGAATGTCCTGTCCATCGGCTAGTCTGGGTAGGGGTTCGAAGTTTACTGCCTATATTTTCCTTGGCTGGTGCCATAGTTTGAGAAGGACCCCAGGGCCCAGACCCGCCTGTAGTTTTCCAGGACCCTCTGGATCCTTCCTTTTCCTCATTCTCCCAGGCTTCTCACACCTAAAGTCCCAATAGGATGTCCTCCCCTCTGACCCACTTTCCTGGTAGGTAAAGTTTCCATGGGGTCGTACCCCTTGGACTAGTGTCTCGATATAAGTGAGTATATACCATTTAACTCTTTTTGCTTCTGGGTGAACTCACTCATTATGATAATTTCTAGTTCAATCCACTTGTCCACAAATTTCAGAAATTCCTTGTTTTTAATAGCTGAGTAGTATTCCATAGTGTAAATGTACCACAGTTTCTTTATCCATTCTTCTACTGAGGGACACTTAGGCTGTTTCCATGTTCTGGCTATTATGAATAAGGCAGCTATGAACATGGTTGAGCAAATTTTCTTGTTGTGTGCTGGAGCATCTTCTGGGTATATTCCAAGGAGTGGAATAGCTGGGTCTTGAGGAAGCCTTAGTCCCATTTTTCTGAGATAGCACCAGATAGATTTCCAAAGTGGCTGTATTAGTTTTTAATAGCTGAGTAGTATTCCATAGTGTAAATGTACCACAGTTTCTTTATCCATTCTTCTACTGAGGGACACTTAGGCTGTTTCCATGTTCTGGCTATTATGAATAAGGCAGCTATGAACATGTCAACCAAGTATGTTAATAAAATAAGTACTTATGCCTATCAGCTCCTGATCTACTGACCTGAAGTTTAGATTCTGAGACGTACTGCCGTGATGTTGGGATATGAACATAGAACTTCCCAAGAATGACTAATACATTGAAAGCTTGATTCACATCTGATGCACTATTGAGAAATGAGTGTCTTCACTAGTGGATTTACACACTTATGTATTCATTATGAGGTAGTTCCAAGTTAAAGGAAGTAGGACACTACTGATACACTGTCTTTCCCTTTCTTTTCTTTTCTTCCCTCTTTTATAGTCTCTCCTTATTTTTCTGTCTCTTCTTTACCCATCAACACACCTTTCCCTCTTTCCTGGCCACAACACAGTGAATAATTTATCCCTGTGCTGCCTATCTGCCATGTTGTACTACTTTCTATAGGCATAGAAACAGAGTCAAGTAACAATGGACTGAATTCATGAACACAATTAAGTTTTCTCCTTTGTGTTGATTCTCTTAAATATTTTATCAGCAAGGAAATGTAAATAATACACCAACATAGTTGATCAATTTTTGAATGGTAGTATGCATAAAAATAATTTAGGAATATGCTTTAACTATATACTTTTATAACTTTAGATTGTAACACAATTACATGATTTTCTCTAGATCCCTTTTTCTCTCTGCCAGCCATTCCACTCATATTTTCTTTCAAATTCATGGCTTCTTTTATCTTTGTGTGTGTGTGTGTGTGTGTGTGTGTGTGTGTCTATAAACTCAACCTACGAACTCTATATATAATGTTACATGTATATATGTGCTTTCTTTTTTATTTTGTTCTGTTTTCTGTTTTAGTTTTTTCAAGAGAGGGATTCACAATGTAGCCCTGGCTGTCCTGGAACTTACTCTATAGACCAGGATGTCCTCAAACTCAGAGTTCCTCTTGCCTATGCCTCCCTAGAGTTGGGATTAAAGGCCTTGGTCACCACACCCAAGTTGTATGTACATGTTTTTAAAACCAGAATATCAAGCAACGTATCTACATATTACAGTTTGTGAGTCCTAGACATATGAACGTTGATACTTGTATCTAGGTGGTTCTGTTTTAGCTTCACAACAAAAGAAACCAATAGATACTTAGAAATATGAAACAGAGGCAGCCAAATAGAATAAATTAGAGGCAGAGGTTTGTTGGCTTCTTTGGCAAAGAATTTTTCTGTTCATCAACTGGAGCTCCAACCTGAATGAGGGTTACAGGCAGTTGCAGAGAAAATAAGGTAAGAGCAGGTTCTCCATTCCTGCTTTACTGGCAAGTTGAATGGAGGTGTTTTAAGGGAAAGTCAAAACCACAATAGTTTAGTAACAACCACTGGCTCGCTACTGCTTTTAAGAACTGGTACTATGTGCCACAGATCTTAGTAAGTGAGCTATTTGCCAGCTAGTTCGCCTTTTCCACTTTAGGTCTTTAGTGCACGGCTGGATAAGAAACTGTCAAAGCCTGCTGAAAGATTCTGTCTCTTAGTAATGTCAGACATGTTCCCTAAGCTTAGTTGTTTAGGGGTTAAGATGTTTTTATGTCTAAATAGATGTTTTAAGTTGATAATGACAAGGTATGATAGATACCGATTTACATTCAGAATTTTAGATGCACCAAGATAGCGAATATGTTTTCTTCACAGCTGTCAAATAGTCAAAACACTAAGAATGTAACATTTTATATAATTCCTGTTTGGTTCATGGTTCTTCTTGCTATAGGTAGTTTATTGTATATATGTGTAACAATGTAAATGTATATGTAAAAAATATTTAATAAAAAAAGTCTCACCAGCATAGCTGCCTAAACAACATCTGAACAAGGAAAACACCAAGACCTGCCAGTGTGCATGCGGAAAAGCTCAGGAGTTGTCAATCCTTACATAAAGGCCTGTGAGTACTTAATGAAAGCTGAGAGAGGGTGCGTCTCCTTTCTTAACTTCGACTTGTATTTTACCTACATTCCAAACAGAAATCACCAATTTTCATAAAATACCAAGGAATGACTAGAATATAAAAGAAAATGTAAGAGTAGCCTGGTAACAGAAGGAAGCACTTTTGATGTATGGTTGCCTCCATTTGCAATTCTTATATTCCGTGTACTCACCTAAAACAAATACCTAAATCTTTTATAGCCATTGACTATTGATACTTTAACTAGGGTTTGTTTAAAAAAGTTAACATAAATGTAACAGTAACCTGTGTTTGATAGAATACATAAATTTGTATTTTATATGGAATAGAACAGATAAGAACTTAGGATGATGTAAATGTTGGTTTATAATCCTGGAATACAAGTGGAGCAATCATGACCATCTCAAGTTCAACATCATCAAATTATGAACATAGGAAGAAACCACCTTTAAAAATGAAAGCAAGATAAAATAAGACACACTTCTAGTCTCCCTTATTGTGTAACTTTTAGTTGTTGTTTTGTATTTCAAGTTCTTTTGTTTTTTGAGACAGTGTATTATATAGGTCAGGTTTTCCCTGATCTTATTATATAACAGAAAGAGAATGAATTGAACTTTTAATCCTTCTGCTGTCACCTCCTAAATGTAGAGATTGCATTTCATGGAAAGCTGGGTAGAATAGAACCCATGATCACATTCTGGACAAGCCAATGATTAAGTGAGCTACATCATCAGTTCTTTTCCCCCTTGATCTTTCCTTGGTTTGTAATGATTTAGGGATTGTTTTATAAAACACATATACTGGTTTTCAAAGGTGATGATAGTTTCTTTCTCATTTCATAGATAGCAATCATGATAAGAATGACCAAAAAGACCAAAAAGAAACACTGAGCACAAAAAAGTTATGATGTATAAACTAAATTTTCCTTTAAAGGATTCTTATAAAAGTTGAATATTAATAGGACAAAGTCTTAAAATAGAATTTTAGTTTATATAAAAATTGTCTTAAATCTTTCTCAACAGAAGTACAAGCAGGAAAAAACTGTCCTATGAAACAGCTTCAATTTCTGAATTCATATACCATTTAATTTTTTTTATCATTAAGATTGTTAAGTTTTAATATACCATAGCCACAAAGGAAACCCTTTGAACTCATGAATATGTATGATCACTGCCTTTGTTTCATTACTGGATAGGTCTTCCTGTATTGTTCACGTACCCAAGACTCTCTGCGCCAAGGGATCTTCTAATTTCAGTTCCAGAGAATCTGAGTTTCTTTCACAGCTGTGCCTGTACTTATTGGTCTTTCCAGTAAAGATGTCATAGAACATCCCACCAAAGTCCTCAAGTGTAGATCCTCTCTCTCGTCCCAGATGAACATACATTTACACATCAAACTAGTTTCAAACAGGTAAGAGAGCGTAGTGGGTTTTTCAACATAACAAGATGCAAAGAGGAATTAAAGAGTGCAGAAACAAAGAAGCCTACTGTCTGCATTTGTACAACTCTAAAGGACAGGTCATTGACAGAGGGACCTACGAGTTCTATATGGAATGGAAAGATTTAAGCCCAAGCCGTAAGACACTCTGCAACAATGTTCAACAAAACCTCAAGACCTCTGCGGGCCATGGAGACCCTATGACCACACTCTGGTACTGGTTTCTCAGGCAGCTGATGGTTTCCTCTGCCTCTTCTTCAACCTGAAATGGACAGGGAGCTGTGCAATCCACTTGGGAAGAAGGTAGGAACGTTACCAGCACGGGGTTGTTTCTTAGAGCTTAGTAGAATCCTGATTGTGCTGAGACACAAGGGCCACTAAAAGTGACATTTCCAAGGGCACACCAGACCTTACAGCCTGAGCCTCTAGACTAGCCTTGGAATCAGAGAGGGGGTGTGGAGCAGTTGGACTCTTGAATCTCAGCTTTCAGCTTGATGGCTTCCACTTTGGAGTAGGCTTGAAACACATGAAACCTCACACTAGCACTGTTCAGAGCACTATGAGGAAGAACTTCAGTACAACTCATCCTAGCTCTTGCCTTTGTGGCCAGGGGTCATGCTCCATTTCAGCAGGAAGCAGTTCATAGCAGTGAGGACTGATGGCTCACACCTTTAATCCCAGCACTTGAGAGGCAGAGGCAGGTATATCCCTGCGAGTTTGAGGCCACCCTGGTCTACTATGCGAGTCCAGGACAGCCAAGGCTACACAGAGAAACCCTGTCTCTAAAAGCCAAAAACAAAAAACAAAAAAGCCAAAACAACAACAATAAAAAACAGTGAGGATCCAAGGAACCACTTCTTACCAGATTTTTACTCATAGAATAAATGGTACATTTTAGATACTATAACGTTTCTTCAAATTTAGAACATATCTTTAAATACTAAAATGAAAATACTTTGTAAAAGCAGACAAACTATATTTTTGTATGGTCCTAAATTTTGTCTTCATAATATACAGAATCACACAAGAGCAATGAATGGACTGATGAGTTTACATTGCAAGCAAAATGAAATGCAAACTGAAATATAAATCACAGAGCATCACTTCGTAAACCTCTAATGCTCGCAACTTTGCAAAGTATAAAATTTGTAGTGTGACTAGCATAGAAAGTAAAAAATATAAGCTGTTGTATTACAATGCTATGTTTACTATAAAGTAGTAACAACCTGAAACATGGCGAGAAATCTAATGTTGGATATTCTTGATGCCACAAAAACAGCCTGAAAATAGCATAGACTCTTTGGTCAACAATATGAAACTTCAGCTTTCTAGAATTTGGGAACTATTGTTGCTGAATGTCACTCTTCCCTTTGCAGACAGTTTCTTTATTTATAACCCTATTGATTTAACATTTAATTCCCTAAAACTGGCTAGTGTTTATGAGAAGGACAAAGGAACCGCAGACAGATGAGCATTAGCAGATCTCTGGCCATTCGCTTCCTTTCTGCCTCTCCACAGGACAGAGGCCTGGCATAGCCACTGACTGGCATCTGAGGCTGTGCCTGCTGCTATGAATTCTCTGTGTTTTTCATGACTCTAAAGAGACTCCTGGCTCTTACTGCCACCCTGAGCAATTCTGCCATGTTGGCAGGGAAGTCAGATGCACCTGAATTCTACTTGTGCCAATATACCTGATATGCTTAAAGCCAGTTTTTGGCCGTGAATCTCCCTTTCAGAATACTAGCTTTTGCACTCATTGGAAAACTGAAAATGAGGTATAACAACAACATTGCTCTCTTAAATGTAAAATGTGAAAACAATTAAAAAGTAGTGTGTGAAATTTGGGCATATTCAAGTCCATAGTCATTAGTGTCTGTATAATCACTGCTAAGAAAAGTGAGAATGTGCGTGTTGTATTTGTATTATCTATAAAATTCTATCACTACATTTAAAGCACTCCAAATGAAGATTATTAAGTTAAAGCCCATCAGAAACTATGCACATATTTTTTTATTTGTCTTTGTATCTTCTATAATGTCTGAACACAACTGGCCACTATGTACGAAGTGCAAGGTTGCTGATCATTGATGAGTTGTGCATGTAAGACAGTAAACAGGTGAAAAAAACAGCAAGAAAGTAAAATAGTAAGTTTCTGCTTAAAATATCCCTCCACTAAGCCTCTTCTCCAATACCAGAGCCACCATTTCTATCACCTTCCTTAATCTGGGAAATTGTTTCTTTCTTTTAAGGCAACTGTGGCCACAATTTATTTAATATTGTAGTTCACATATTTTTAAACTTTCATTATAACTTCATTTTTACAATCATATAGGGTTATCATTGTGTATACTTTTGGCCAATTCTGCTAATTCATGTATTATGTTTAGGGACACAAATAGGCGAATATGAACTGCAGGATAGCTTGCTTAATATGAAATTAGTAGTTGGTTTAAAAATAGAAAAGTGAAAGCATTTGCTTTTCTTTTGTAAGTTGAAAGGTGAAGGTACCTAATATATTTCAATTTCTGCAAACATATATATATATATATAATTCAATGATTAATATGTGTTATATAAAGTATTTTAATGATTTTCAAATAAACCAGAGTATATTGTGACTACCTACATTTTCTTCATTTTAAGAACATTAAAGGCTCTTCTTTTTTTGGTTGAATAAACACAAGACCCCAGGGATATCATTTTAGTGTCACTTCATGTCAAACCAAAACATTAAAACCAGTGCTCCACATACTCGAATTCACTAGAGGAAAAAAACTAAACAAATAAACAAACAAAAATCCCCCACCAAAGTTAAAATTAAAGGCATTCTAGCTGTTCTGGGAAGTAGTTTCATAGTAACAGCTCTCCTATGAGTAGTCTTGTGGACTCTTAGAGTAAATGAAAAAGCAATGAAATGGAAGCCTGCTAACAGACTACTCTGATTATGTTTAATACACACAAACTAGTCAAGTAATAAGTAACACAGACATCTATCAATCTGTAAGACCTCCAGCTAATATTCCTAATGTGAGACTACTTTCTTCTGATTTTGTCTTTCCTCTTTCTTCTGTAATTTGTCCCCTAAATGTGTTTTTGTGGAACAAAGAGTGATTCCTGATGAAACCTGTAATACCCAGCTGCACACTGGCATTTGGATAAGATGTGATTGATGGTGTACTTGAAAGGAGATTTACAAATGTGGCCCAAGGCCAGTTTCCCTCTTATTTCAACAATGGGACACTGGAAGTCTGAGTAGTAAGTGTTTCCTGGGACAGAGTCAGTACACGATTTCTAGCCAGACACAAAGAGTGAGATGGAGTGACTTAACCAGGGTTCTTACCCACTCACTTTTCCCACAAGAGATATTCTATTCCTGAAACGACAAGCACTTAGTTTTGAACAAAATTTTCCTTAATACAGACTGCCTGTGCTATTACCTCACCTGTCAACTTGCTTTCAATTTGCCATTTTCTTTTAATTTCATGTGTTTTGCCTCTTGAAGGTTTCGGCTCTCCCTTTGTTAGATTTAGAAGCACTAGATAGGATGGAAGAGATTAGCGCTGATTGAAGCTGCTGAAACAGCACTCCAACACTGCAGGTTTTACAAAAGGTTCTGAGACTGGATGTTCTGCACACTGATCTGTAAATGACTCTTATCCTTGCCCAAACCTGAACATTTGCATCGCATTTCAAATCCCATAGGTAGCTTCATTCATTATGTTTTAAAAACTATTTGAAATTAGCTGTAATGATACAAACTCTTTTTGGGGGATACAAACTCTTTTATCTAGACATTGGGGAATTTCCCTTTATTTTGCTTTTAGAAATACTTTATTTGGGAAGCAAAACTTCTATCGTACAATGTTTTTAAAACCGTCTTTCTGTTACTTATTTAAGATTTATTACTCCAAATAAAATTTGAATGGCCCGAATTCTTCACCATCAGTGTAAGGGTGTGTTCATGTGTGGAGTACAGAGGAGAGTTTCAGGTGTCATGAGGTAGGAACCAGCCACCTTGTATATGAGACAGGATCATTCACTGGCAGGTTGGCTGGTCATCTTGCCCTAGGGATCCTCTTGCCTGCACTTCCCCAGTGCTGGGATTACTAGCAAATACTGCAATGCTGAGCTCTTTATGTCCTCTGAGGACCAATCTCAGCTACCCATGCTTGCGTGACAAGCCCTTTACAGACTTAACTATCTTCTCAGTTCCCTTCATCTTTATTGTTTCCCATATCAATCTTAATAGAATGAAAGGTACTTCTTAGCTATTATTAAGTAATATTTTTTCTGGGTGTTACCTATAGAACTTTATTTTACTTTTGCCTCTTTTACATCTTGTTTATCCTGCTTATTTTTAATATTAAAAGAATGCAGATTATAGTAATAATATAATAGCATATATGAATAATTATTTTTATTTAATAAAAATGTATTTAACATTATTTAAAAATCACATTAAAAGCAATTAAAAATATATGCGTATATATGAAAAATGTGTATGCAGATTGAGTATAAGTGACCATATTTACCAACTATATAGTGAGAAATAGCAGAGATGGAATAGGAATTCTGGAAAGCTATCTGGAAGCTTTGTGACTTTTTATGTTAGCTATTTGATATTAACTGTGATGATGCAAATTCTTGACATTTTTTACAAAATAAAATAAAAAACCCTATCTAGAATTTATCATATAGGGAGTGGCAACCTAGAATTGACATTGATAACTGGCATATGGAAAAGTACATGCGCATGTGCACATACATGCACATGCATGAACATAGGCACACAGACTGACATATGCACCACACACACACGTATAGACACACATACACACACACACACAAGGACACATCAGATACCATAAAAACATATGCCAAAAAATATTATTAATCATTAGAGTTAATAAATAAGTTAGAATAAGTGAACTGATTTGTTGAATTTTTTTATTTTTGAGATAAAATTCATTTTTGTAGAGAAGGAAATAGAAAAACGTATCTTAAACACTGTAACTACGTAACCCTAAAAACAATAAAATAATTTGTATAACAGTAAAAATAAATTTAGGTAAAGCTAAAAGAAAGAACAGGTGAGATCCTCAGATAACATTTTTTTCTACTTCTGTGCTTGAGAAATGCCAGGGTTATTTTATTGCAATTACTGTGTAGGCCCATTGCTTCCACACTTCAGTTGTCATGATAATGTTAATTGTACAGCGTCCATCATGAATTTAAAAGGGCAAATATCATGGTCCATGTGCAAGAGAGTTAGATAATTTACAAGAGATAACAAAAATGGAAAGTCTTTACCGGACACAGAATTCCTAACCCTTTTAGGCATAAAACTATTTTGCTTATCTCCTTAACCTGATACTAAGAAAAGAAAATTTCAGCTTACTGTCTAGCCTTCAAACACCACAGCTTTAATTTTTAAGAAATCACAAAGTAATTATAAATGAATGAGATGCTATACCTATGCAATTTTAACACTTGGCTGGATTTAAATAATGTATAGGTAGGTTGCTCACTCATGAGTAAAATATTGTGCCTTGATCTGAAACACGTCTACATGATGCTGTTGGAAATCTAATCTGCAGCAGTCAAGGAAATTACAATTCCTACAACTAACAATATAATTTTATAGTGACATTTGTGGTGATTTGAATGAGAATGGCCGCCCAGTAGGCTCATATATTTAAATGCTTAATCTCCAGTTAGGAGAACATTTTAGGAAGGATTAGGCGGCATGGCCTTATTGGAGCAGGGATGTTACTGGGGATGAGCTTTGAGGTTTCAAGAATCTCTCTGTCTGCATGCTATCTGTGGAGCAGGAAGGAAAGCAGCCAGCTACTGTTCCAGTGACATGCCTATTTCCTTCCATGATATTCACAGACTAACATTCTAAAACTATAGGCAAGCACCAGTTGAATTCTGACTTCTCTAAGAGCTAATTTGGTTATGGTATCTCTTCATAGCAATAGAATATTCACTAAGGCAGAAATAGAAGTATGGTTTTTAGACTATTTTCTCATATATTATATCTGACTGCAGTTTTCCCTTCCTGCCCTTCCTCAGTCTCTCCACCTCATCTCCAGCTCCAGATCCAACCTCTCTGGATTAAATCTCTGAATTTATAAGCCATCCCCAATTAACTGCTATCTCTTATAAGAGTTACCTTGGTCATGGTGTCTTTTCACAGCAATGGAAACGCTAACTAAGATAGATCTGCACCCTATTTTTAATTGAATTATTTGGTTTCCTAATATCTAGCTTCTTGAGGTGTTATATATATATATATATATATATATATATATATATATATATATATATATATATATATATATATATATATATATATAGTGATATTAGCTCTCTGCCAGATGTGGAGTTGGTGAAAAGCTTTCACCGTTCTGTGTTCTGCTGTTGTGTCCAATTGAAGGTGTCCTTTGGCTTATAGAAGCTTTGGTGAAGGCAAGGGATACCACTGTTCTTCTGATGGGTGTAGACTACACCCAAGCAACAAGAGTCTGCTGAAATTGAGGGCCTGGCCACAAAGAAGGGTGGATGATGAAGTGGTGGAGAGCATGCATGTGGCAACCAAATCTGGGGAATGGGGCAGTTTAGCTGGCAGATGTCACTCACCTGTTCTTCTGATCAGTGTGACCTGGATATGCATATATCAAAGTTAAAGTACCAAGATCCAATATTCAATAAAACAATAATAATTACTAATACATGTTTGTAATGAAATAATTTATATGTGCAAAACCATTAGAATATACTTTTGCTTAGGCAAAAATGGCACTTGTGTGAAGACAATACACAAACTCATAAAGTCAGATATTTAAAAACTAATAATTTAGGGTCCCAATATGATGTCCTCCCCTCTGTCCCAGTTTCCTGGTAAGTGAAGGCTTTCGTGGAACATGCCCCTTGGGCTAGTATGCAGATATAAGTGAGTATATACCATTTGATTCTTTCTGCTTCTGGGTTAACTCACTCATTATGATTATTTCTAGCTCAATCCATTTATCCACAAATTTGGGAATTCCTTGTTTTTAATAGCTGAGTAGTATTCCATAGTGTATATGTACCACAGTTTCTTTATCCATTCTTCTACTGAGGGACACTTAGGCCGTTTCCATGTTCTGGCTATTATGAATAAGGCTGCTATGAACATGGTTGAGCAAATTTTCTTGTTGTGTGCTGGAGCATCTTCTGGGTATATTCCAAGGAGTGGAATAGCTGGGTCTTGAGGAAGCCTTAGTCTCATTTTTCTGAGATAGCACCAGATAGATTTCCAAAGTGGCTGTACTAGTTTGCATTCCCACCAGCAATGAAGGAGTGTTCCTCTCTCTCCACATCCTCACCAGCATGTGGTGTCGCTTGAATTTTTTATCGTAGCCATTCTGATGGGTGTAAGATGGAATCTCAGAGTTGTTTTGATTTGCATTTCCCTGATGACTAAGGAGGTTGAGCATTTGCTTAAGTGTTTCTCAGCCATTTGATATTCCTCTGTTGCGAATTCTCTGTTTAGTTCCAAGCCCCATTTCTCAATTGGGTTATTTGGTTTGGTGGTGTTTAATTTCTTGAGTTCTTTATATATTTTGTATATTAGACCTTTGTCAGATGTAGGGTTGGTGGAGATCTTTTCCCAGTCTGTAGGCTGTCGCTTTGTTCTCTTGACAGTGTCTCCTGCCTTACAGAATCAGACCTAGTGGCACTCAGAGGAAGGACAGCAGGTTGCCAAGAATAGACTTGATACCCTATGAGCATATACTGGGGGAGGTAATCCCCCTCAGGAACAGTAATAGGGGAGGGGAATAATGGAAAAATGGGGGGAGGAGGAAAGAATGGGAGGATACAAGGGATGGGATAAACATTGAGATGTAACAAGAATAAATTAATTAAAAAATTTTTAAAAATTGAGATGTAATCTGAATAAATTAATTTAAAAAAATAAAAACTAATAATAATAGGAAGTCAAACAAAGCTAGACACAAGAAATGAATGCAAGATGACTGAGGAGAAAAGAGGAAATGAGGACCAAAACAACAGTTAAAGCACACCTACCTCTGCTTCCCTTTCCACCCTTGTTAATGCCCCATTAACTCCACAGTTCAGAGGCAAAGGATATGACCATGTCAGTCCCTTCTTTTTCTTGGCAGAGAGTTTGTTGATACAGCAATTGTTGTGCAGATCCAGTGCAGTTAACTACAATTACTGAGAGTTAAAATTGCAATGGTTTTTAACAATCTAAAGAATGAAATATCTCAACCTTTCACCCTATCTTCCAGCTCTTACATACACCCTATCCCCTTTCAGCAGTGTTCCCGGAGACTTAGAGAGGGTAACGCAGATGTCTCATTAGAGTTCTGCTGCTGCAGGCACTTCCAATTCTCTGCATTAAAAGTAAACTAAAACTAAGAATAAAGATGAACCTAGCAAACGAGCCAGGATTATCACTAGCAAGCATCTAGAGCACTGAATGGAAAACGCAATTTCACATAGCTACTAGTAAAACATTTTTTTTTCAGTAGCTAACCGTTAATCCACTCAGTAGCTACTTGTAATGTTTTACATTAACTATCAGAATAACAAGTGGTTAAGCCCAGGGTCAATCCATACTGTAGAATATTGCTAGATAACAAAAAGCTAACATATTTTGACATATAACCACAGGAAGGAAAACACTTAAATTGAATTTAAATCAGGAAAAACATTGTCAAAAATATAACAAAAATACAACTATACAACTGCATTAAAATGAGTGAATTCCTATGGCCCCAGCTCTCTATCAACCCTAGAAGCATAGAGTCCCTGCTAGAGATGAGGCTAGAGCCCCTGCTAGAGATGAGGAATGATTGGCTTTTCTGATTTAAGATATGAACTCCTTCCATGATGAATAGGCAAACAGCTGGCCAGAAACAAAACCCTTCAGAAGTCAAACTAAAAAGAACTTTTTTACTCCAAAAAAGTATTGTGGTTATTTGGGTCATATTATAAACCAGAAGAAAAATTTTCTGTTAAGGAACCCCCTTTTTATTTTAATTAATACGTGATATGTATCATAACTCACAGCTTAAATCATGTTCTGCTATTATTTGAGTTCTCCGGCTTAAGTTTCCATCCCACACAAGAAGTAAAACATGCAAATCCTGCTATCTAGCTGCTGCTGTTCTTGGGCAAACATGTGCCGCTGCTAGAGAGCTGTTGTTCAGGATCATTTACTTTCATTGCTTGATCAGATAGAACTAACTCACAATGTTTTAACAGGAGAGTGCATGTATAAATTAGGTACATATTGTTTCCCTTTAAATATTTTTTTTATCAATACATTGTCTTCTTGCATTTCCTGTTCTCAAAATAACCAGTATAACTCTGTTTAAAGATAGCAGCACAAATTTAAATAGGAGTCATGATGTTAAGGACACATAGGTATTTAAAATTTTTGTTGATTTGTTTAGATATAATTGTCTTTAAAATGTCTCATTGTTACAAAAAGTTTGGGGAAAAAAAAACATTTGCTCCTGATAGCCTTCAAGTTGAACATAGCTCACACCATCTCTCCAGGAACAGCAACAAAGAGTGATTAGACCCTATTTTCTCCCCCCCCCCTTTTTTTTTTTTTTTTTTTTTTTTTTGATCCCTTCTTAATTTCTTCCATTAGTTGATTACAAGTAGATTATCAAAATCCCCTCAGGACTTTTTTTCTCCCCCACTGGATTCCAGCTTTCAGGAATACCTTCAGGATGTGTGCCTCAAAGTGACACATTTTTAAATTAATTTATTCAGATTACATCTCAATTGTTATCCCATCCCTTGTATCCTCCCATTCCTCTCTCCCTTCCGCTTTCACCATATTCCCTTCCCCTATTTTTGTGACTGAGGGAGACCTCCTCCCCCATTATATGGTCACAGCCTATCAAGTCTCATCTTGGTAGCCTGCTTATCCTTTCTCTGAGTGTTACCAGGTCTCCCCAACAAGGGAAAGTGGTCAAATATGGGGCACCAGAGTTCATGTCAGAGTCAGTCCCTACTCTCCACTCAACTGTGGAGAATATCCTGTTCATTGGCTAGATCTGAGTAAAGGTTTGACTTTTAAGCATGTATTGTCCTTGGTTGGTATAGTGCTATAAGCAGAAGCCCTGGGTCCAGATCTGCCCATCATAATGTTCTTCTTGTAAGTTTCTAGAACCCTCTGGATCCTTCTATTTCCCAATTCTCCCCTACTTCTCTCACCTAGAGTCCCAAAAGGATGCCCTCACATCTATCCCCATCTCCTGGTAAGTGAGGACTTTCACGTAACATGCCTCTTGAACTACTATCCAATTATAAGCGCATATATACCATGTGAAACTTTCTGATTCGGGGTTAACTCATTATGATCATTTCTAGTCCCATCCATTTGTTCAGAAATTTATAATTTCCTTATTTTTAATAGCTGTGTAGTATTCCATACTGTAAATATATCACAGTTTCTTTATCCATTTTTCGACTGAGGGACACTTAGGCTGTTTCCAGGTTCTGACTATTATGAATAAGGCAGCTATGAACATGGTTGATCATATGTCCTTGCTGTGTGGTGAAGCACCTTCTGGGTATATTCCAAGGAGTGAAATAGCTGGGTCTTGAGGAAGCCCTATTCCCAGTTTTCTGAGATAGCATCAGATAGATTTCCAAAGTGGCTGTACTAGTTTGCATTCCCACCAGCAATGAAGGAGTGTTCCTCTCTCTCCACATCCTCACCAGCATGTGGTGTCGCTTGAATTTTTTATCGTAGCCATTCTGATGGGTGTAAGATGGAATCTCAGAGTTGTTTTGATTTGCATTTCTCTGATGACTAAAGATGTTGAGCATTTCTTTAAGTGTTTGTCAGCCATTTGATATTTCTCTGTTATCTAAGCCTCATTTCTTAATTGGGTTATTTGCTTTGGTGGTGTTTAATTTCTTGATTTCTTTATATATTTTGGATATTAGACCTTTGTCAGATGTAGGGTTGGTGAAGATCTTTTCCCAGTCTGTGGGCTGTTGCTCTGTTTATTGACAGTGTCTCCTGCCTTACAGAAGCTTCTTGGGCTCATGAGGTCCCAATTATTGATTGTTGAGCTTAAGGCCTGGCCTGTTGGTGTTCTGTTCAAAAAGTTGTCTCCTGTACCAATATGATCCAGGCTCCTCCTCACTTTTTCTTCTAACCAATTTAGTGTCTCTGGTTTTAATGTTAAGGTCTTTAATACATTTGGACTTGAGTTTTGTGCATGGTGACAAATATGGGTCTAATTACATTTTTCTACAGGTAGACATCCAGTTAGACGAGCACCATTTGCTGAAGATGCTATCCTGTTTCCCTTGAATAGATTTGGTGTCTTTGTCAAAAATCAAGTGACCATATGTGTGCCTTTTTGGGCCATTTCTGGGTCTTTGATTCCATTCCATTGATCTACAAATCTGTTGCTGTGCCAGTACCATGCTGTTTTAATTACTGTTGCTTTATAGCACAGCTTGAGATTCTTTATGGAGATTCCTCTGGAGGATCTTTTATTGTACAGGATAGTTTTAGCAACTCTGTGTTTTTTGTTTTTCCATATGAAGTTGAGAATTGATTTTTCAATGTCTTTTAAAAAATTGTGTAGGTATTTTGATAGCTATTGCATTGAAGCCGTAAATTGCTTTTGGTAAGATGGTCATTTTTACTATATTAATTCTCCTGATTCATCAACAAGGAAGATCTTTCCATTTTCTGATGTCATCTTCAATCTCTTCAGAGACTTGAAGATTTTTTTCAAACAAGTCCTTTACTTGCTTGGTTAGAGTTACTCCTAGATACTTTATATTGCTTGTGCTATGGTGAAGGGTGTAGTTTCCTTAATTTCTTCCTCTGCACATTTGTCCTTTGTATATAGGAAGGCTATTGATATTTTAAAGTTAATTGTGGATCCAGCCGTTTTCCTGAAGGTGTTTATCAGCTGTAGGAGTTCTCTGGTGGAATTTTGGGGGTCAGTTATGTAAACTATCATATCATCTGCAAATAGGCATATTTTTAGTTCTTCCTTTCCCATTTGGATCCCCTTGATCTTATTTGTTGTCTTATTGCTCTGGCTAGAACTTCAAATACTACATTGAGGAGATACAGAGAGTGGGCAGCCTTGCCTGGTCCTCTATTTTAGAGGAATTTCCTTAAGTATCTCTCCATTTAATTTGATTTCAGCTATTGGCTTGCAGTATATAGCCTTTATTATGTTGTGGTATGTGCCTTGTATCCATGATCTCTCCAAGACTTTAAACATGACTGGGTGTTTGATTTTATCAAATGCTTTTTCTGCATCTAAGGAGATGATCATGTGTTTTTTTCTTTTACTTTGTTTATATGGTAGATTACATTGATGGATTCCTGCATGCCTGGAATGAAGCCTACCTGGTCAAGGTGAATGATATTTTGATGTGTTCTTGTATTCATTTTCCAAGTATTTTATTGAATTTTTTTGTTTTGTTTTGTTTTTGGTTTTTGGTTTTCTAGACAGAGTTTCTCTGTGTAGCCTTGGCCATCCTGGACTCACTTTGTAGACCAGGCTGGCTTCGAATTCACAGCGATCCGCCTGCCTCTGCCTCCTGAGTGCTGGGATTAAAGGTGTATGCCACCATGCCCAGCTCTTTTTTGAGTATTTTTGTATCAATGTTCATAAGAGAAATTGGCCTGAAATTCTTTTTCTTTGTTGTGTCTTTGTGAGGTTTAGGTATCAAAGTGGCTGTGGCCTCATAGAATGAATTTGGTAATGTTCCCTCCATTTTTATCTTTTGAAGTAGATTGAAAAAGATCAGTATTAGCTCTTCTTTGAAGGTCTGGTGGAATTCTGCACTAAAACCATCTAGCCCTTGTGTTTGGTTTTGTTGTTGTTGTTGTTTTTGTTGTTGTTGTTGTTGTTAGATTATTAATGATTGCTTCTATTTCTATAGGGAAAATGGGACTATTAAGTTTGTTTATTTGTTCTTGATTCAATTTTGGTAAGTGGAATTGATCAAGAAAATTGTCCAGTTCCCTTAGATTTTCAAATTTTGTGCCATATATGCCTTTGAAGTAGGATCTTATGATTCTTTGTATTTCTTCAGTGTCTGTTGTTATGTCTCCCTTTTCATTTCTTATTTTGTTAATTTGGATAGTGTCTTTTTGCCTTTTGTTAATTTGGCTAATGGTTTGTCAATCTTGTTGATTTTCTCAAAGAACCAGTTTCTGGTTTTGTTGTTTCTTTCAATTGTTCTCTTTGTTTCTCATTTATTGATTTGAGCCTTGAGTTTGATTATTTCCAGGCTTCTACTCCTCTTGGGTGTTTATGCTTCTTTTTTTCTAGGGCTTCCAGATGTGTCATTAAGTTGCTGATGTGGTATGTTTCCAATTTCTTTACAAAGGCACTTAGTGCTGTGAATTTTCCTCTTAGCACTGTTTTCAATGTATCTCACAAATTTGGGTATGTTGTTCCTTCATTTTCGTTGAATTTCAGGAAGTCCTAAATTTCTTTCTTTATTTCTTTCATGACCCAGGTGTCATTCAGTAGAGAGTTGTTAAGTTTCCATGTCTGTTTAGGCTTTTTGTTATTTCTGTTGTTGTTGAAGTCCAGCCTTAGTCCATGGTGATCTGATATGATACAAGGTATTATTTCAATCTTCTTGTATGTGTTGAAGCTTGCTTTGTGACCTACTATGTGATCGATTTTGGAGAAGGTTCGATGGGATGCTGAGAAGAAGGTATAATCCTTTGTGTCCAAGGACAGATTAACCCATTTTCCTGAGATTTCCCCAGGCCAGGAGGCCCTGGTGTTCCACCTTCCCACACACTGAGTTCAGGCTTTATGGGCTGGTTGCAGTCCGCATATGGGGTCCATTCCAGTGTCTGGAGAGTTGGATCAGGACCTCCATGGGCTGTTGCTTGACCCGGGGCCAGGCCCACTGGTGGTCTGCACTGTTTGGGACCCTAGTCAATTAGTGTTCTCTAGTTCTAGCAGTCTATAGCTTCCAGTCAGGTCCCTGGTCTCTGTACAGTAGATCAGATACAGTGTGTGATAGGTGCTGCCATCTTGGAAGTCTGCTGTAAACATCCAAAGTGACATATTATAACACAAGGTCTCTTAGATGGTCCACAATGGAATAAAGGAAGATGGAGGAAACCGTCTGGTACTTCCGTGGCTGCTTATCTGTGTGTTCTCCATCCCTTGTAGTTCTGGTCACATTGTCTATCCTTGATCAAATTGAATTGCTTTCTGAAATCTGAAGTCTTTGCTTTAAAAAAGAGTTTTTCTAATTTTCCCTCTATAAATTTCTTGCATTTCGTGAATATTTTGAATTGTCTCTAACCAGAAGACTCTTTAGCGTGACTATAACTCATAAACAGAATTATGATTATATGTCTTAGATCACAAAATAGTGGCTAGTGTGATTTGATTCCAGGCAAATTTTGTAGCTTTGATTTTATAGCCAACATAAACGAGAAAACAGGGTCTTACAAAGAAACCTAGTATGTAGGTGTTTGCACCTTGAAAACAAAATGACTACAGAGATTTTCAGAAGCATTATTCCTACCCTTTACTGCCTCTTTAAAAGCTATGGCCAACCAAAGTATGCAGAATTATGCTCAAAAGGCTTATTCCAGAGATTGCTCCTTGACAGTTCAAAACTGTTTCTGTGTTTCTTCAGTCTTAAATGAAAAGGGAGTATAATCAGCTCCGTGCTACAAACACAGCCATCTTATACATTGTTTCCAGCTCTGCTAGTAATTAGTCACACAACAAAAAGCATGTAGCTTAAAGTTCTTGGATCTCACTTCAACATTTGTAAAATGAAACAGGTTCTTCTTAACAAAGCATATGCTAGTTCAATTTTAGAAATGAAATAATATGTATTTCTCCATGGCTGAATTTTAAGGAAGCTGAAGTTGAGTGAAAATTCTACTCCTATGAGCAACTACACTGCTATCCGTCTACTATTGCATTGCCATCCACTAACCTCCACTGCAGCTGCCATAAAACCATGTTTGCATATCATATCCTTATCTTATTTGGGGACATTTGGTTTATCCTATCATTTCCTTTGATCACGATTAAATACCTCCTTTGTGAAGAGATAATGCATAACCAGGGAGGAGTCCAACGTTCTGTGTAGGAAATCTAAATCATACAGATTAAGTTTTAAGAACAATAAGACAGAATAGGATTATTAGGAGTTTTAAGGGAGGGAAACGAAGAGAGTAATATTGTATTGAAATTATTATCTTGCTCACATCTCATACCTGTCATATTATTTTGCATCATTTCAATGAGTTATAGTTTCAAAGTTAAAAAATGTTTTCTACTTGAGAAAATATGGCTGAAAGTGAAAGTCTATGACAGTCCTTAAGTTTATAGGAAAGCTTAAATTCTGAGTACGGCTGGGAACGAACCACTGTCATATATAACACCATCCGAGGCAGTGAGAGTGCAAAGTACAAATGTGAGAGAAAGTGCTCACTAAGGGTAAAGTAAGAAAATGAGTCAAACTGAGAAAGCAGGTGGAATAAACATGTCTGTGTCCTGATGGGAGATCCCACCTACAGTTCCTTTTCCTTCTACCTATTTCTTTCTATTTTCTGAACTTTTTGTGGGTTCTTTGATAATAAATGGTTTATTTCTTGATATCTGAGGAATGCAAATAAAACCTAAACGTCTTTATATAACTAAGTTGTACTGTAAGGGTCATAGCAGGATGTGCAATTGACAAACACTACATTCCTGTGTGAATTTGAATCAACGAATTGAAGCTACTTGTCATTACACAAGTACTCAGAAAATATTTTGAGCTGAAATGTCACTGGTGTCACCAAGTCCAGAAGTTTCCTTCTCACATTCCAAATAGCAGCACTAACCTGAGAAGGTCTTGTTTTTATAATGCTACTCAGTAATACAAGAGCAAGCTAGCATTATATCGTATGTTCTAGATTTTGTTAGCTTGAATTGTGCCTCTATTTTCCTTCCAGTACTTTAAACCTGAGAATGCAATGATTTAAACTTCACCTTCAAGATGTATGTGCTAAAAATAATTTCAATTTTATTGTTACTAAATTTTAAATTAAATATACCCTGGCAGAGGGAATAAATCAGATATATTCTATGTAAGGTTTTTTTTTTTTAAATAATCATCATTTACAAATCATTCCTGTTATATTTTAAAAAGCAAACTACGTTTTCTATCTATGACACTGTAACTGGGACATGGATGATTGATGAAGAAGTCTGACAGACAACGTTGAATTTTTCACTTCAGAAAAGGAGCATCATATACAAGATAATATGAGAAATGGAATAAGAGCAAAGCCTCTTAGATTCAAATGAGAAGAGATATATCAATGCAGTCTTGACATGATTCTTAGAGGGAAAAGAACCACAGAGATTGCAGCAGGCAAGGCCAGGCATCTGCTTGGAGAAGACTCTAATTTTCAGGCTTCTTCTTTTGTCTGTATTTTGTTGTTGCTGCTTTGCTTTTGTTTGTTTGTTTTATTTTGTTTGGTTGGTTTTGTTTTGTTTTGTTTTGTTTTTTCAGACAAATCCTTTTTATTATATAGCCCAAGTTAGTTTTGAAGAGAACCATGACAATATTTTTGTCTCAGATTCCCAAGTGCAGGGATTACAAGAAGCTTCTCTTTAGTCTGCCACCCCCCCCCCAAATTAAATAAGTAGAATCTGAACTTTTTAATATAAATATAAGCCACTAATATAACTATTGCCACTAGACTCTCTGTAGCCATGCTTTCTTTTCTGGATAATTTTGAAGCTGCGACCAACCCTAGGATGTAATCCTGAAAGTGGCTCTGTTTGAGAAGAAGGAGACCTTTAGGATATCAAAGGGAATGAGTGGACATAGTCTGAATATGACTGATCTAAGTACACGGTATAAAAATGTATAATGAAACACAATATTTTTGGAAATAATATACACTAACGAGCAAGTTTCAGTTTTAAAAGAAAAGAGAGAAGCTGAGTCTAAGGACCACCCAGGTAAGGCTCAGGTCAATACTTTGAGGTGGGTAAAATGGTTTTGAGGGACTCATTTCTTTTTCCAGCTTGTTATTCCTACCATCTCTCCTCTATTTGCTTTTTCCGTAGTGGTTAGCTACGTGGTCAGAAAATGTGCCAATGAAACTGCCCTTGCTTCGTAGAATCCAACTGATGTTTCAAATATTTGGTCAAGAGGACATCATTTTCTCCTTTGGTTCAGATCTATATATAACTATCTTAAAAGATTTGACAAGCCTAATCATACAAAGGTGTCAAGGTGCATGTTCTGTTTTCTGACTTGCTCTAAAAATATTCTAGAAAGAGACAGAGAACAGGAAGGGAGAGGGGAGGTGGGGAGATAGGGAGGAAAGGAAAGAGGGAGAGAGAGAGAATCTATGGTCTGAGTTTTAAATTTTAAAATGTGAGTGGTTTACATTCTGTACATGATCACATTCTGCAGTAGATGTGTCTCAAGTTAATTTCCCAGAATTTATTTTTTCTGGTGAGTACAGGAGTCTTTGAACATTGCATTTGTCAAAGTCTGTGTCAGCTAATTTCTCTGTATGTTTGACCAGTGATAGATGGCCAAGAGACTGTGCTGTATGGAAGGGAAAGTATATGATATGAACTGTATGAGAGTTTTCATTGACTTCACAGAATCCCTTCACCTAAGCTGCTACATGCTTATCACAATTTCCGTTGTCTCAGTCTTCAGGTCTTGCCACCAGTGACTTTTACTTCTTTGCCTCCTTTAGAGGACAGAATGGCTTCTTGTGGCCAGAATTGTGGTATTATTTACCTCTTGGATAGAGAGAGACAGAGAGATGCAGAGACAGAGACATGGAGAAAATATGACAAGCTCTAAGAACCTGAACTGAATAAACTACTTCCCACAGCTAGTACTTACCTTAAATAATCTGTCATTTTCCAAATAGCAATATCAGCTAAGAAATAAGGGTTCAATATATGATATTATATGAGAAGCCTCATATTCAAATCACAACATTACACCCCTGTACCTAATTGATACAAAATAAAATTTAATAAATCTCCAAGGGACCTCATTGTCTTAACAATTCCAACATCATTCAAAAGTTCAGAGTCTTTGCTGAGATTCATGGGAAACTTCATTTGAATATTTATAACATTGAAAACAAGTTATACACCTTCAATATATCATGGAATAGTGTGAAAAGTCCTAATTCAAAAGGAAAAGATAGAATAACAAGGAAAGATTGGACCAAATGACTGAATATAGTAAGGTCAACACTCAGTCCTGTAATTTTCTGTATCCCGTACCCATAGTCCATGGCAGTATGGTGTGGACTCTGATGGCCTTTGGGAGCTTCTGCCCTATTGCCTCTGATTTGCATTCCACATGGCTTTTTTATTGGGCTGACTTCACTCAATGCATTTAGATTTCTTTTGCAGATGCTACACATTTTTGTTGTCTCCACATCTTTGGCGTCTAGCTGAAACTCATGTTTAACACTAACAGTTTGATTCATTGCCCTCTTAGGGATCATCTACAGATTTTCTGTATCTTCTATATGCATTGCCTACTTTTCATAAACTCCTTTGATATCTGGGTGGAAACTTCCATGACTACATAGTTATTATATTTTGTATGGTTGTAAAACTGCTGTCATGTGGTGGCCTTCAAGATTTGTCACCAACTTAAGTGGTATAAAAACCTGTCATATGAAGTTTCAGTTGTCAACACAAGCCAATCACCTCGGGAAAGGGAACCTTAGCTAAAGAATTGTTTAAATGAGGTTGGACATAGAGCCATGTCTGTGAGACATTTTCTTAGTTACTGTTTCATATAGGAGGGCCCTATAGGAAACATGTGAAGGGCAATCCCTCAGCAGGTGGGTCTGGTCAGTGTAAGAAAGCTGGCTGAGCAAACAAGAGTCACAAATCAGCAAGCAACATTCTCTCGTGGTCTTTGCTTCAGTTTTTGCCTTAAGGTTGTTGCCAGGGCTTCTATATGTGATGGAGTGTAACCTGGAGGTAAGATAAGCTCTTTACTCCCTCAAGTTACTTATGGTTAATGTTTTATCACAACTACAGAGAAACAAACTAGGACCAAAGTCCTTTTGCCAATTCCCTTAACAGCTTCTGAGCAGGCAGATATGAAGAAACACGATCCCAGGAATGCTTATGGAAGTATGATGGCCCCACACATCTCTCTTCTCACTTGTTCATAAAGCATTACATATTTATACACTTGGCACTGTGATGGGCAGAGGTTTCACTTATTTCTGGAACGTCTTTACAGCCATCTTTCTTCCTGTCTCAATATAACATACTCATTTTTGTTAAGAGGGACTGATGTTATCCAACATGCCCTGAAAGCATATACATACAAGGGACATCCCAAGGGCCAAGCAGTGTATATTTCTGTATTGAGTTTTATACACACATGCACATGCACACCAATAATAAAAGACAAAAAGAACATGAAATTGAAAGACTCAAGAGGATAGTACAGAGGAACAGGGATGGAAAATGATGTAATTATAATTTTAAAAATTACAAATATTATATTAGAAATATGTTATTTTTAGTTCCATTTATTTATTTCTTTATTTTGGTTTTTCAAGACAGGGTTTCTTTGTGTAGCCTTGGCTGTCCTGGACTTGCTTTTTAGACGTGGCTGTTCCCTATCTCACAGAGATTTGCTTGCCTCTGCTTCCCTAAGTGCTGTGATTAAAGGTTGCATCCAATTTTAAGCATGCAAGTTTTCCAAATACTCCGGCTTTCAGATACCTGTCCTCATGGAAGTCTTATTATATGCAATCACCACAGACAATGCTGCAGCCTGGATGCAGTGCTGGTCTACATTGTGATTTTTCTCCACTATGTTACTTACTCCATTATCTTATTCTCAGCCTCCCACAAAATCTTACGGCATGGACAAAACATAGAGTTCTTGGTGAAAGGGAAATATACATGAAATCTAGCTGAGTTTCTCATTAAGGCCATCATGCCTACATACAACTTTAGAAGAGAGTTCTTTGATGTCAGCATTTGTGTTAAGGTTCTAGTTTTCTGAGTTCCCACAATAAAATGTCCATTAACTTGAGCATTTGACATTGTAGAATTTCTCTAAACTATTTTCCAAAACATTTTATAATTCTCTCCACAAAATTGTCACTAAGGCTTCAAAACCAGATGATCGTGTTTAATAGTAGCAATTAAGCCACTGTTTTGGTAATACCTATATATTTTTTTTTTCGAAGTCCACTCAGACTGCACTCCCTCCCTCTCACTCTCCCGAGGGAGAGAAGAACGATCATCAGTGGCAAGAAGCGGGTGCAGGAAGCAGCACCTGGAGCCGGCTTCACGCTCAGGAGGGAGCACTACATCTCATCCTCGTGGTCTTGGGTGCTCTACACAGTCAGAGAAACCTCTCTAGTAACCAACTATAGAAATGATCCCTGAAAGTATAGTCTTAACCTCACCCCTCCGCGCTCGCCGCTCTCTACCAAGCGACACCACATCTTCCTCACGGCCACTTCCGACACCGGCTGCGCCATCACCATTCCGGCACCGCTACTGCCAATACTTATATTTTTTAATGTTAGTCAGACTTTCCATTGCTGTGACGAAATATTGACAGAACTACATAAATAGGTAAACTGTATCTTCACTCATGATTTCAGCGCAGTATGTCAGGGGAGTTGGAACCAAACAGCACTGACTATAGTGGCAAGAAGAAACATGGTGAGCCAAAACAAGAAGGGACCAAACAAGATACAACTCTCACCCCACCCCCAACAAATAACCTACATCCTCACGTTATCCTCCCCTCCTAGAATTTTCCTCACCTCCAATATTAGTGCTACCATCTGGGAACCAATTATTCGATCCACAAATTTATGGGATAACATTTTATTTCAAATTTAAATTCTTCCGTGTGGCTCTTTCTTGTATGTCTGAGTTTGATTTATTTATTTATTTGTTTGTTTGTTTGTGTATTATGCAGTAACCAGCCTCCTAGACTTCCACCTCCCTCCAGTAGTTCTGTCACGCTCCAGATTTCCACAGATAGCATTGACTGCTAGTCAATCTCTCTTTGCTTTGTTTCTAAGATCTGCTGAGGGTGAGAGTTTCTGCTTCTATTAGGCTGTTACTTTTTTCTTTTTTCTTTTCTTTTTTTTATTGAAAAATAAAATCATTCATATTACATCACATTTGCTATCCCATCCCATGCATCCTCCCATTCCTCCCTCACTCCCGCTTTCACCCCATTCCCCTTCCCTATGACTGTGATTGATGGGGACCTCCTCCCCTTGAATATGATGATGCCAGGGTAACAAGTTTCTTCTCGGTAGTCTGCTATCCTTCCTCCAAGTGCCATCGGGCCTCCGCATCAAGGGGACATGGCCAAATAAGGGGCACTAGAGTTCTTGTGAAAGTCAGTCCCCAGTCTCCACTTAACTGTGGAGAATATCCTGTCCCTTGGCTAGATCTGGGTAGGGGTTTGATGATGACTGCACATATTGTCCTTGGTTGGTGCCATAGATCGAGCAGAACCCCTAGGCCCAGATCTGCCCATCATAGTGTTCTTCTTGTAGGTTTCTAGGACCCTCTGGATCCTTCTATTTCCCTATTTTGCTGTATCTTTGTTTTCATTTCACTTCAGTGTGTGTGTGTGTGTGTGTGTGTGTGTGTGTGTGTGTTTGCCTGAGATGTTGTCTCACTACCCAGTCCAGGCCAGCCTTAATCCCATCATCCTCCTGCTTCTGCCTTGCTAGTACTGCCAGTAATAGGATGACAGGCATGGCCCCTACATTGGGCCACATTTCATTCTTTACTGTTAATAGTCACATTTTTATGGCATCTTGCATTTATTTAAATTTTATTTCAGCATGGCTCTGTCTGAATGGCAGAAGCTATAAAACCTTGGTGGTATCTTGGCATTATCAAAGGATCAGCTATGTCCTGATTTTTATCATTTGTGGGATTCCAAATTATCTTTTAAGATATTTAGTTGTGTTTGTAAAACATATATCAGAGAGGTTTATTCACATTTTAAATGAAACACTTAATTAGAGTTGATACTCTTTAATGTGACAAAAATACTGTGTCTGTTGCTATGTTTGAAATTTTATCGACAAGTTTGTTCCTCAAGGCTAGAATATAAAAACAGATGGTTAACAGAAGAAAGCCATGTAAAAGTACATATGTTTTCATTTTGGATGTACAGAAAGGCTTTTTCCAGCTCTTTCCCAATGGCAAGATCCCATAGTCGAATTATCAATTACCTGTAACAATAGCGACTGGTAAATCAGAGGATTTTTCTTTAAGACGATTGTTCTATTTTCTAAAGTAATTTATTCACATTTAATTAATAATAGGAATTAAGATTTGAATTTATAAAATTGTGGTATCTACACACATATATATAAAATATAAACACACCTTTATATCATGTGTATACATATTTAGCAAATGTATGATAACTATGATGTTCTTGGAAGCTACATAATATGTTACAATTAGATAAATTATAAATTTCATTTAATATGTAGCTATATAATTTTTAATTCTCACAGACTAAAACATTATAATCCACATGTAGTAATATATTTGAATTTCTACAAGTAACAAATGGAAAGTTAAAAGGTACTATCTGGCCATGTTCTTGTCAATATGCCTGTAAAGGGAATTTATGTCTGATCATTCTTATCCCACGATGAGGAATGCCAGATCTGTAAAAGGTCCACGTGCATGGAAGGGTTTATTTGTTCCCCAGTTAGAAAACATAAGGAGAAAGAAGGCGACTCATATCTTATCCATTATTACCCGCAGCCATGCTAAACAAGCAGGAAAATGAGTCACCAGATCTCTAATGAAAGCAAATTTATTTTTAGGATGAAATTATCTCAAAATACATTTTCTTTTTAAAACACCAAGTATCATTTTAAGGCCTATAATTTAAACAACTGATTAGGGATGAGATATCACTTACTTCTCTGGAAGAATGAAATTAAACAACCACTAAAACTGTCCATATCGCTTTTATAGTGTTATCGTGACTATTATTTATTACATGAGTGGAGAAAATATGAGAAGGAGACAGAAAATTATTCATTAAACTTAATGGCTCATCCTAGAAATTCATTATTGAGTTAACTACTTAAGATTTCTTCTAACTCTCTGGGTTAGAGCATAAGTCATTTCAAATCATGATATATTCCCAGGAATGAAGTCATTTTAGAGTGGAGTGTGTGAAAGAAAAATACACATAAATAATAATATCATACAATATGCATGAAGATTAACAATTTATCCACAAATAACATAGGTTTTAGTGGACTTTATAGGTAAATTCGGTGTGTTGGATTTTTTGTATTATAATTATCTATAATCATTTTGGTATAGCTGAAAAATGACTGGACTCATCATTAGAAATTTGAATTTACTTTTGTCCTGTTAGAGAATATCTAAAATGGAGTTAAGCTATGCAAGATCAAATAGTGATTTCCAAATCTTTGGTTTGAATACAACAGGTGGAAAATATGTTCACAGAAAATTTATGAATGCTCCATTAAATGTGTAAAAAAGTTCAAAATATTGAATGCAGGATTTGGAGCTCTATTGTCTTTGAGAAGAAGGAATATATAGTCATGAACATGTTTCACAGCAGATACTTTCTTTTTCTTTCTTTTTATGTTTTTCTTTTTTCTTTTTATTATTTATTTATTTATTTATTTATTGATACAGGGTTTCTCTGTCTAGCTTTGCCTCACCTGGACTCAACGGTACTCATTAATTTACTGTACAGTGAAAATTAGTATTCTTACCGGCTGAAAGACAAGGAAAATGTGAAGTGGAACTTAGAAAGTACTCACAAAATAAAATATTCAAAATTTGAGACCCATGACTGTGAATGAGCACAAGACTATGTCCACCTTGGAATGGTTGTCAATCCTTGACTTTCTCATGTGGAAGATGAGTCTCAATCAGTAGTAAATAGAGTTGAAGACAAGGAGTTAGGCGAGGAAAGCAAGAGAAAAGAAAGATAGCAAAGAGGACAAAGGAAAGGTGGAGAGACAAAAGAAAGGAAAACGTAAATAAAAGCGAAGACCATCAGTTAATATTAAGAAGACACTAAACAAAGAGCCAAGGAATTGTTCCCCAGAGAAAAGTTAAAGTCTCAGTCCTAGAGAGTTGGGAGAGCCCAAGCCATTGGGCAACCATGAAAGCAAGGTCCTGTTTAAGCAGTGAGAAGGGTCCTCTTCAACTATCAACATAAAGTGATGTAAAATAATTCCACAGAAATTAAAGCACCATTGAAAAATTCCAAAGGAAGGATTTATACACTATTCACTGTTAAACATCAGGAAGAACAAAATTTTCTTATCTCTATGTTCAGCAGTTCCACAAAGATGTTTGCTTAAGACCAAAAGATAAATGAAATTAAAGAACAGACATGAGACAAATCTTGTCTCAAGGTTGTTAAATAATTAAAACTAGCTATTTCGATAATGTAGTCAAGAAAGTACAGACAGATATTTAGAATTTCCACCAAAAATTGAATTGAAAAGCAAACATTGCCACACTTAAAGATTAAATAGAAAAATAATAATTCCATACGCATTTGGGTCATTTGCCATCCCTGTGCTGGTAGTCTCTGTTCTATAAGAATGAAGGCTGAGCAAGCCATGAGAAGCAAGCTAGTAAGCAGCATTCCTCATGGCCTCTGCATCCACTCCAGTCTGTAAGTTTCTGCCCTGTTTGAGTTTCTTTCCTGGCTTCCTCCAGTGATGAACTACAATAAGCCAAATAAATCCTTTTCTTCACAAGTGTGTTTCATTTGCAGCAATAGAAATCCTATGACAGTACCCCATTTTTAAAATTAGGTTACTTGTCTTCTTAACATCTAGATTTTTTATTTGTTTTTTGCTTATTTTGTTTTGCTTTGTTTTTAGCTCTTTATATATTTTGAATATTAAGTCTTTATTGGATCTGTAACTGGAGAAATCTTTTCCCATTCAATAGGCTTTGTCTTAATGATGGTGTCCTTTGCCTTACAAAAAACATCTCAGTTTCAAAACGTCCTGTTTATCCACTGTTGATCTTAATGTCCGTGCTGGGTTCTGTTCACAAAGTCCTTTACTATGCTCATAAAGGTTATTACCCACTTTGTCTTCTCTAAGGTTCAATATATATAATTTTATATTGTCGCCTTGTCCAATTGGAGTTTTTTAAAGCAAGGTGATATGTATGGATTTATTTAGATTCTTGTACACATAGTCATTTATGTTTATAATGTAAATTGGTCTGCCGTAATCTTTCTTTGTTGAGTCCTTATGTGATTTAGGTATCAATGTAACTTTGGTCTCTTAAAACAAACTGGGCAATGGCACTTCTCTCTTCTATTTTGTGAACTAGTTTCAGCAGTATTAACATTAACTCCTTTTTGACAACATGGTAGAATTTATGCTAAAATTCTATTGTTCTGGCCTTTTTGTTAAACTTTGAATGACTGCTTTCTATTCCACTAGGGGTTACAAGTTTGTTTAAATTGTTTGTGTAAATCTTGATTTAGTTTTGGTAAGTGGTGTGTATTGAAAAATGTTTCATTTCTTTTAGATCTTTAATTTAATGGAGTACAGATTTTTAAATATGTCCTTATGATTCTCTGTATCAGCTCAGAATTGCTTACTATGTTGGCTTTTCATTTCTAATTTTGTTAGGTTGTGTATTATCTCTCTAAATTTTAGTTGTTGGATAAAAGTTTTTTTTAATCTTATGATTTTCTCAAAGAAACAACTTTTGTTACATTTATGCTATGTATTTATTTATTATTTGTTTCTATGTTATTGATTTGAGCCTTTGTTTTGATTATTCCCTGCTGTCTACTCCCGTTGAGTGGGATTTGTTTGCTTGTGTGTTTCAGCGCTTTCAAAGATGCTGTTAAGGTAATATAGTTCGAGATAACTCCATTTTTTATGTAAGTGCACTAACTTCATCATGTTCCATAAAACTTGGCGTATTGTGTATTCATTTAAATCACTTCTAGAAATTCTTATATCTTTTCTATAATTTTGTCTTGGTGTATTTTTCTTTCAGCATTCAGTTGTTCGGTTTCCATGTTTGTGAGATTTTTGTTGTTTCTGTTCTTGTTGATATCCAGCTTTAATGCATATTTGTCACATAGGCTTGAAGGTGTTATTTCAATTTCTTGTGTCTGGTAATAGTCACTTGTGTCAGAGTATGTTTTCAATTTTTTGAGAATATTCTAAGACATACTGAGAAGAAGTTATATTCTTTCATGTTTGGTTGAAATGTTCTGTAACTATCTGCTAGGTTTGCTTGGTTTGTAAGATCAGTTATCTCCACCATCTCTCAGTTTAGATTTGCAAGGATGACTTGCCTATTGGTGATAGAAGAGTATTGAATTGATCAGTGTGTGAAGATCATATGTGTTTTAGGTTGTAGTAGGGTTTCTTTTAAAAATGTGAGTGTCTAAGTTTTGAGAACACAGATGTTAAGAATTACTCGATCGCTCTTAGCAATGGGGAGATCTCTAAGATCTGCCCTGTGAAGGAGAGCAGACAAGGTAGGCTTATCCAACCATTCCCCCAAGTCTCTGAATAAAATTTTTCTAACAATAAAAAAAAAAAGAATTACTCGATCACTTTTAATTACTATTACTCTGTAATATAGCTTGAAAACAGGGATCAAGATACATACAGGTGTTGTTTTATTGTATAGGGTTGTTTTTAGCTATTGTGGGTTTTTTCCCATATGAAGTTTAAAATTTTTATTTCAAGGTCTGTAAAGAATTGTGTTGCATTGAATCTGTAGATTGCTTTTGGTAATATGGCCATTTTCCTAGGTTAACCCTACCAATCAGTGAGCATGGCAGATCGTTCCATCTTCTGTATCTTCTTCAGTTTCTTTCTTCAAAAGCTCAAAGTTTTTGTCATACAGGTCTTTGACTTGCTTGGTTAGAGTTATACCAAATGCTTTATATTATTTATAGCTATTGTGAAGGGTGTAGTTTCCCTTATTTATTTCTCAGCTCATTTGCCTGGAGACCTACTGATTTCTTTGAATTAATCTTGTAGCCAGCCACTTTGCTGAAGGTGTTTATCAGCTGTAGGAGTACTAGCATAGAAACAGACTGGATGATCAATGGAATGAATTGAAGACCCAGAAATATAGCCACACAACTATGGACATTTGATTTTTGACAAAAGAGACAGAACCATACAATGGAACATAGAAAGTATCTTCAGAAAATGGTGATGCTCTAGCTGGATGTCTACATTCAGAAAAAAATGAAAATGCATAGATATTTATCACACCTGACGAGACTCAAGTACAATGGGGTCAGAGACCTCAACCAAACACCAGATGTTACTCAGCTGAAGAATGGATAAAGAAACTGTGGTACATTTACACAATGGAATACGACTCAGCTATATAAAACAAAGAAATAATGAAATTTGCAGGCAAACTGATAAAACTAGAAAATATTCTGAGTGAGGTAACTCAGACCCAGAAATACATGCATGGTATATACTCACTTATAAGTGGATATTAGCCATATAATTTAGGGTAAACATACTACAATGCACAGACCCAAAGAAGATACGTAACAAGGAGCATCCAAGGGAAGATACTCAAATCCCACTCAGAAGATGAACTAGTATGAAGGGGAGATAAATTTGTTTTTGTTTTGATCTCAATGTGGGATGGAGAAGAAAGCAGGATGTTTACCACTTAGATGTGAGAAAGCAAGGTATTTTTCACTTAGAAGTCGAACTACTTCATCGGGGAGCTTAGTGAAAAACATCCTTGAACAGACTGATTGGGAGGTGGTTTTTGGCTCTTCATCACTCCACTTCGAGATGCTCCTAAAGAGAACTGCTCCAGGGAAGGCTTCAAGGCTTTCGGCTCTGGCTAGGGCTCATGGTTCCGGTGGCTCCAGGTTCTAGCAACAATCTTAGTGGGATTGCTGGTATGCTGAAATCCTGCTGACTATGCCAGGAGAATGGTTCCTAGGAACTGACAGGGAGGTTTCATTCCTTGTTTCCTTTGTCTCCTTTTTCTCTTATTTAAGCTAATTGGGTTATAAGAGAGATACACTCATTTAATACGTTCATAATAAAATATAATTGTTAAGAAAATTGAGGCTACAAGAATAGACAAGGTAGGAGAGGGAGCACAGGAAAATATAAGGGTGGAGATCAGACCTTGGGAAGGCTGTGAGAGGAAGGCCAGAAGGCCTGTAGAGAAAAGAGAAACTGTGGGCAGAGGCATATCTGTGATACACTAGAGACTTAAGTCAGGATAGGGTCCTGAGAGGATATGATGGGAACTCTAGCAGATTCCAAAAAGCAAGACCATTGTGATTGAAACGGATTCCTTCTAACTAGACAAGACTCCTAGTAGAAGGATGAAAACACCAATGCACCCACAAAAACTTTATCTCGAGGTTTACCCTGCTTACCAGCTGTGAAGGGATAAAGATAGAACAGATAAAACAGAGATTGAGGAGATGTTCAAGCAATGTCTGGCGCAGCCCAAAATCTACCTCATGGGAGAGAGCTAATCCTTGATACTATTAATGATACTTTGTTATTTTTGTAGACAGGAGCCTAGCAGAATTGTGTTCTTGGAGACTCCACTCAGTAACAGTTCGAAACAGAACCTGTCGCACTCAGCCCAACACTGGGCATTGCCTAGGAAGTTTTTTATTTTATTATTTATTTTTCTAAATATTTTTTGGCATATACATTTATATTTTTACAAATACATTTTTAAAATTACATACATTCATGGTGTTTTGGCTAAATGTATGTGGCAACCTTGTGGAAAATACATTTTCTATCTTGGTGAGTCTAAAATTCTGAATGAAAATTAATGCCTGTCATATCTCATCTCTATCAACTTAAAACAGCTATATAGACCTGAAAACATCTTAACCTCTAAATGACTAAGCTTAATTTTAAGACTAAACTATCTGATCTTCAACCTCACCAGAGACTTGCGAAGGAATAAAACTTAGTTATCTGAGTGAACCAGAAGTGAAAGTTGGCAGCTTCAAAAATGGAAAAAAAAAATGACAGAGAGAGTTTGTTACCTGAACAGACACCCAAACCCCTGTAATGTTGGAGCATCATCTTCAACCTTCTGGCACAATATATCTAAGAGACCTATTTGTGTGGCAGGAACTGTTGAGGGCTTGCATAACCTGATTTGGCAGAGTCTGGCCATTGACTGCCTGCATCCAACCTTGACCATTTTTATCTATTTTTTTATTTTTTTTATTTTTTATTATTTTTTATTTTTATTAATTTATTCTTGTTACATCTCAATGTTTATCCCATCCCTTGTATCCTCCCATTCCTCCCCCCCCCCATTTTCCCATTATTCCCCTCCCCTATGACTGTTCCTGAGGGGGATTACGTCCCCCTATATATTCTCATAGGGTAACAAGTCTCTTCTTGGCTACTTGCTGTCCTTCCTCTGAGTGCCACCAGGACCATTTTTAGCACAATTCTGTCTGTGGCAGAAATGAGAGCATTTTGCCCAATAGATGGTTTGCCAATTTTGAGGCCTTCTCCATAAGAGGTTTCTTGGATACTCATCATCTTCTTGAGGTAGGCTGGGTGTTGTCAGGAGTTAACCTGTCTTGTTGTCAAAGAACCTTTAAAATATTAAAAGTGTCTCTAAATGCCATATTTTGTAGCTCTCAGAGGACTTTGAAGACCTTATCTAACTACTTTACCTTAGCTATCTATAGGCTCACATCTGTCTGTTAAACCTAGGATGTATATTCTTGTGATAAAAATATGCTAATAATTGACATGACCATGATTTTCTAAACCAACAATTAGCATGTATTACTTAATTATCCTAAACAGCCTGCAATAGCACTTTCAAGGTACTGGAAGTAAACTTTGTATTATAATTAAGTTGTGTGGCTTCAATATCTCATATTAGAGTAGAAATATAAATGTATAATGTATGTGTAGATTAATCATAAATATGAATTCTATACCAATATATCAAAATCAAACTTATTTTGTATCAATATACAAAATTATATACCAATGAATTAAAAATAACCTTATTTGTTAGTAAAAAATAAGGCCTTCAGTCAAGGAGTAGATTTAATAATCTACTTTTTATCCTATCATCCTATATATTTCTATAAACCCTTCTTTCTTTTCAACACCTATCTCCATATCCTTGAAAGAAAGATAAAGAAAAAGAGAGACATCCCTGAGTCCAACCTCATTTTCTCTCTAAGACCAATAGTAGCAAATCTCAGCATCTATCCCAATCCCCTGCTGAGTGAAGACTCTCAGAGGACATCCATGTTGGGCTATTATCCAATTATAAGTGAGTATCTTTCTGTGTCTGGGTTAACTGATCCAAGATGATGGTTTCTAGTGCCATCCATTTGGTTGCAAATTTCAAGATTTTCTTGTTTTTAATAGCTGAGTAGTATTCCATAGTGTAAATCTATCACAGTTTCCTTATTTATTTTTCAACAGAGGAACACCTAGGTTGTTTTCAGATTCTGGCTATTAAGAATAAGGCTGCTATGAACATAGTTGAGCAAATGTCCTGTTGTGTGGTAGAGCATCTTTCAGGTATACTCCAAGGAGTTAAATAGCTGAGTCTTGAGGTAGCCCTATTCCTAGTTTTCTGAGAAAGCACCAGATTGATTTCCAAAGTGGTTGTTTCTCAGCCATTAAATATTCCTTTGTTGAGAATTCACTGTTTAGCTCTGTACCCCATTTTTAAATTAGCTTGGTGGTGTTTAATTTCTTGAGTTCTTAGTATATTTTGGATATTAGCGCTTTGTCAGATATAGGGTTGGTAAAGATCGTCTCTCCATCTGTAGGCTGTTGTTTTGTTCTGTGGATTGTTTCCTTAGCTTTGTAGAAGCTTTTCAGTTTCATGAGGTCCCATTTATTCATGGTTGATCTTTTTTTTTTTTTTTTTTTTTTTTTTACTGTGAAAACCTTGTTATTTTATTTTCTCCAGGAGGTGATATCTAAATAAATAACAGCTTATTTTAGGGTATGCAGTACTTCATCCCCTGTCTGCAAGACTTAAGATATATTTACACATTACAAGGGTACACATTGAAATACTAACATCCCTACACCGATACATATAGGCTCTTTTCATTTGATTATTTAAACATTGAGCAGTAGGAAATATCTTCCTTCTTTTTTTTTTTATTAATTTATTCTTGTTACATCTCAATGTTTATCCCATCCCTTGTATCCTCCCATTCCTCCCCTCCCCCCCCCCCATTTTCCCATTATTCCCCTCCCCTATGACTGTTCCTGAGGGGGATTACCTCCCCCTGTATATTCTCATAGGGTATCAAGTCTCTTCTTGGCTACCTGTTGTCCTTCCTCTGAGTGCCACCAGGTCTCCCCCTCCAGGGGACATGGTCAAATGTGAGGCACCAGAGTACGTGAGAAAGTCATATGACACTCTCCACTCAACTGTGGAGAATATTCTGACCATTGGCTAGATCTGGGAAGGTCATGGTTGATCTTAAAGCCAGAGCTGTTGTTCTGCTCAGGGAGTTGTTCAAAGCTCTTCCTCACTCTCTATTCTAATAGGTTTGGTGTATCTGGTGTTATACAGAGGTTTTTGATCCACTTGGGCTTGAGTTTTGTGCATGGTGATAAATATGGATCTATTTATATTTTTCAACATGTAGACAACCAGTTAGCTGAGGACTATTTGCTGAAGATGATTTAATTTTCCATTGTATGGTTTTGACTCACTTGTCAAAAATCAATTGTCCATGGATGAATGGGTTTATTTCACTGTCTTTGATTTAATTACATTTGTCAATCAGTCTATTTTTATGCTAGTACCATAGTTTTTGTTACTATTGGTCTCTAGCATAGCTTGAAGTCAGGCATGAAGATACCTACAGAAGTTTTTTTTTTTTTTGTTTTTGGTTTTGTAGGACTTTTTATCGATTCTGTGTTTTTTGTTTTTTCCATATGAAGTTTATAATGGCAATTTCAAGATCTGTAAAGAATTGTGTTGGTATTTTGATGGAGATTGCATTGAATCTGTAGATTACTTTTGGTAAGATGACCATTTTTACTCTGTTAATTCTACTGATCCATGAGCATGGGACATCTTTCCATCTTCTGATATTTTCAGTAGTTTCTTTCTTCAGAGACATAAATTTCTAGTCATACAGGTCTTTAACTTGTTTGGTTAGCATTACACAAAGATTCTTTATGTTATTTGTGGCTCTTGTGAAAGGTGTGGTTCCTTTTATTTTGTTTTTCTTTTTTCTTTTCTTTTTTTTTTTTTTCCTCAGCCACTTTGCACTTTCTATACTGATTATTTATTTTAATTGATCTTGTATCCAGCCACTTTACTGAAGATATCTATGAGCTATAGGATTCTCTAGTGGAATTATGAGAGTCATTTATGTATACTCTCATATCATTTGTGAATAGCAATAGGTTGGCATCTTTCTTTCCAGTTTGTATCCCCTTGATCTCCTGTAGTCTTATTTCTCTAGCTAGAATGTCAAGTACTGTATTGAAAGTCTATGGAGAAAGTGAGTTGACTTGCTTTGTCACCGATTTTAGTGGAATTACTTTCAGTTTCTCTCCATTCAACTTGATGTTGGCTGTTGGCTTGCTTTATATAGCCTTTATTAGGGTTAGGTATGTATCCCTAATCTCTCCATGACTTTCATCATTAAGGGTGTTGGATTTTTCCCAAAGTCCTTTTCTGCATCTAATGACATTATAATGTGATTTTTTTCTTTCATATTTTTTTATGGTGAATTACACTAATGGATGTTGGTATGTTGAACCATCCCTGCATCCCTGGGATGAAGCCTATTTGATCATGGAGGAAAATGTATTTGATCTTTTCTTGGATTCTATTTGAGAGTATTTTATGGAATATTTTTGAATCACTGTTCATGAATGAAATTGCTCTGAAATTCTCTTTCTTTGTCAAGTCTTTATGTTTTTATGTATCAGGGTGACTGTGGCCTCATAGAATGAGTTTGACAATGTTTCTGTTTCTATTTTGTGGAATAGATTGAGGGGTATTATCTCTTCGTTGAATGTTTTGTATAATATTCTGCTAAAATTATCTGGCCCTGGGATTTTTTTGTTTGTTTAGGAGACTTTCAATGACTGCATCTATTTCCTTAGAGGTTATATACCTGTTTAAACACTTTGCCTGATCTTGATTTAACTTTGGTAAGTGAGTTTTTTCAAGAAAATCCATTCAATTCTTTTAGATTTTCCAAGTTTGTGGAATACAGACTTTGGAAATAAGACCTAATGATTCTTCAGATTTACTTGGTGGTCTATTGTTATGTCTCACTTACTGTAAAGTTATTAGGATGGGATTGCTCAACTTTCTTTATGACGATGCTTAGTGCAATGCACTTTCCTTTTAGCACGGCTTTCATTGTATCCCATAAGTTTAGGTATGTTTTGCCTTTATTTTCAATGAATTATAAAAGTCTTTAATTTCTTTCTTTATTTAACCCCCGACCCAGTGGTAATTGAGTAGAGATTTGTTCAGTTTCCATGTGTTTGCAGGCTTTCTGTTCTTTTTGTTGTTGTGAAGTTCCAGCTTTAATCCATGATGGTGTGATAAGATAAAACGTATTAACAATCTTCTAGTACTTGTTGAAGTTTTCTTTATGACCAAGTATATGGTCAGTTTTGAAGAAAGTTCTGTGAGGTACTGAGAAGAATCTATATACTTTTGTGTTCATATGAAATGTTCTATAGGTAGGTCCATTTGATTCAAGACATCTGTTAGTTTCATTATTTCTTCTTTTAGTTTATTTCTCAATATTCTGTCCATTGATGAGAGGAGGGTATTGAAGTTCTTCAGTATTAATGTGTGGGATTCAATATGTGATTTAAGCTTTAGTGTTGTTTCTTTTACGAATGTGGGTACCCTTGATTTTGAAGCATATATGCTCAGAATTGAGACTTCATCTTGATTTGTTTTCCTTCTCCATCTCTTTTAACTAATTTTGTTTGAAAGCATATTTTATTATACAATAGAATGGCTAGTTCAGCTTGTTTCTTGGGTTCATTTGCTTTGAAAACCTAGTTTCAGCTCTTTACTCTGAGGTAATGTCTATCTTTATTGCTGAAGTATATTTCTTGTATACAGCAAAATATTGGGTCCTGTTTTTGCATCCATTCTATTAGCCTGCAACTTTTTTTTTCTGGGGAATTGAGGTCATTGATGTTGATAGATATTAATTGCCAATGTTTGTTAATTCCTGTTATTTTGATATTGGTGATGGTAGAATGTGAGTGTGAGTGTGAGTGTGTGTGTGTGTGTGTGTGTGTGTGTGTGTGAGAGAGAGAGAGAGAGAGAGAGAGAGAGAGAGAGAGAGAGAGAGAGAGAGAGAGAGAGAGAGAGAGAGCTTTCTTTTAGTTTTGCAGATGTGGAGTTATTTATTTCTTGTGTTTTCCTCAATAGAATTAGGCTTCTTGAGTTGAAATTTTCCTTCTAATATCTTCCATAAGGCTGGATTTGTGGCTAGGTGCTATTTAAGTTTACTTTTCATTGAACATCTTGTTTTCTCCCTCTATGTTGATTAAAAGTTTTGCTGTATATAGTAGTTGGGGCTGAAGGGCGTGTTCTCTTAGTATCTATAAGATACCCATACAGGCCCTTCTTGCTTCCATAGTCTCTGTTGAGAAGTCAAGTGTAATTCTGATAGGCTTGCCTTTATATGTTACTTGGCCATTTTCATTTGCAGCTTTTAATATTCTTTCTTTGTTCTGTACATTTAGTATTTTAATTATTATATGATCCAATCTATTTAGTGTTCTATAAGCTTCTTGTGTGTTTCTATTCATCTTTTTCCTTAGGCTAGAAAAATTTTCTTCTAAGATTTTGTTAAAATTATTTCTGGGCCTAGCAGCTGGACCTTTCTTCTAATCTTATTATTCTTAGGTTTTGGCTCTTCGTAGCGTTCCAGATTTCTTGGATGCTTTTGTGTCAGGAACTTTTATATTTAACACTTTCTTTGACAGATGTGTCAATTTCTTCAGTCTTATCTTCTATGCCTGAGATTCGCTCTTCCATCTCTTGTATTCTGTTAGTTAGCTTCTGTTTGTAATTTCTGTTCACTTCCCCAGGTTTTCTGTCTCCAGGATTGCCTCATATTTTGTTTTCTTTATATCTTCTTTTTCCCTTTTTAGGTCTTGAACAGTTTTATTCATTTCCTTCTCCTGTTTGACTATATTTTCCTGTATTTCTTTATGAAATTTATTAAACTCCTTCATATAGTTGATTGCATTTTCATGCATATCTTCGAGGGATTTATTTTCCTCCTTTAAAGCCTGTAGCAAAAAATAATAAAGCCTGTGCCATTTTTATAATTTCATATTTAAGATTGTTTTCTTGTGCTATAGGTGTGATAGTATCTTCAGGGCTTGCTATGGTAGGGCGACTTCTTTCTGATGGCGTATTTGGCCCTCAGTTTGGTTGCTTGTATTCTTATGTTTACTTCTAGCCATCTGGTTGGCTCTGGTGTTAGCAGGCCTGGTGGTCCTTCTGCTGGCATTTTCTGGCTTTTCTGTCTCTCTGCTTATCGTGTTCAGGTGAGTTAGGCAGATGATGTCAGGAGCAGAGTGGTCCCCACGATGAATGTTGCTAGGGACTGACATAGGCCTCCTTCGGATGGAGGGACATGTATGTTGGGTCCCACAAACAATCCCTTCTTCTGGTACTGCTGGATCTCTGCTGTCTGAGTCCTAGGTGGGTCTGGCACATAGAGTGAGCAGTGAAGAAGGCTCTAAGCACATCATAACTTCGGAGTTGCCTGTGTTCTCTTCACAGGAATCAGCACTCAGAGGACATCACACCAAACCATTCCAGCCTGCTCAAGTACAGGGAGGAACCTGTAGCTTCAAGTAGTTATATTATTATCTTTAGAAAAATTACAATAAACTTAAAAGAACTGCAGTTTGTAAATTATTAAAGGATGGATGGATTAACTGCTCTGACACTGCCTGTGCTTGTATGTGCTCATGCCAGCTGCATTCTGGACACTCAGGGGAACAGTCTTACACTCCTCAAAAGTAATAAACATCAATTTCAATATTTATTCTTATCTTTCTTTCTTTGGAATGCTTGGAAACCAATTATATTCTTGTTTCATTTGTTGCTATGCAACTATAATACATGCTTTATAAGTAACCTACAACTATTCAGTTAGCTGCCTAAAAGCAAGATATTTTCTCATTTAGGTTGTTGATTATATTTCCCTTACAAGCATTAAGCAAATCTCATGAAGAGTTTGAGGAAGTTTCATTTATTTTATTTCACTGTAGTCTGAATATGTAGCACCTGACAACACAACTGTGGTTTCTATTTCATACTCTTTCTTCAAAGAATCTCACTGTCAATCAGCCTACCTTTAAGAATTCCAGTAACTCTAAGTTATTTACACATTCATGAGCTAATATTTCTTTAATATTTTATAAGTTGATACTTCCATCTTCAAGATGAAACAATGGAGTTTTGTCACCCAGTCAAGTAAAGAAATTCAGTTTTACACGATTTGATTTTTATTTCTACAAGTGGATTTGTAGATTCTAACATAGAAGGTCTCTAAAATTACTCCCTAAAGTCCAACACAAAGGGTTTATCAATGAGATTCTAAAGTCAAATATTTTATGACATAAAATAGAGGCAAAAAATTGATAGCTTTGACTATTTTTCATGCAAGATAACATGTTTTCTTATGGGACGTTCATATGTAGTTTTGTTGGTGTTGCCTAACATAACGCATTCCTCTCTCCAATCTCCCTGCTATCCATATTTGATGTACCCTTCTGTTCCTAGTACTAGCCTTTCTGTCCACATTGTACATGTTTTACAGCCCACACACCACTCCCTTAAAGCCTCTTCTTGCACACCCCATGTGTACTTTATCATTACCTTGGCTCTAATCATTTAGACTTTCAAATAACTACAATATGAAAATTAGAGACTAGTATCTGCATAAAAGAACAAACCAAACATAATGTGTATCAGTGTGAAATCTAGTTACTTTACTTAATATTTTAGGGTTCATCAATATTTCATAATTTCATTGTCCATCTAATGGAATAAAACTCCATTATCCATTCATCTGTTGAAAGACATTAGACTAATTTCCCAGTGAGATTCATGGCCCTCTGCCTGCCCTCCTTCCTCTAGAAAGGACAGTTGCTCTGTTTTTTTTTTTGTTTGTTTGGTTTTTTGTTTGTTTGTTTGTTTTTTTTTTTGTAGGTTCTAGGCGGGTGTAATTTAAATCCCTTTTCTAATAAATGTTCCAACTCTGAAATGAAAAAAAGTAGCTATAAACATGGATGCGCACTATCTTTGGATCAAAATGAAGAGATCTTGGGTATGGGCCCAGGAATAGTATGAAGTGTGCCATAGGATAATTCAGTTTTCAGTTCTTGGAGAAGATTCCACATTGATTTCTGCAATGCAAACACCAGTTTAACACAACTTCTGTAGCGAATAAGGGCTGCCTCTCCCCCACATCCTTACCAGCATTTGTTGTTCCTTGTTTTCTTGATGAAGCTGTGTTGAATACCATGACACAGAATCTCAAAGCAGTTTGAATGAGCATTTGCCTAATAACTAAAGATATTAAACATTTATTGACCACTTATATTTCTTCTCTTGAGATCTGTCTTCTTAGTTCTTTAGACCATTTATTAGTCAATAGTTTTGCTTCATTGGTGTTTATTGTTTGTTTGTTTTGTTTTCAGTTTGGTATATATTCCAGGTATGAACCCCATGTATGAAGTATAACCAAAGAAAAGTTTCTGTTGCTGTGCATGTTGTCTATTCACTTTGTTGATATTTTTTACTGCTGTGTAGTAGCTTTTCCATTTCATCTGTTTCCACTTGCAAATTCTTTGTTTCCTGTGTCACTGCTATTCTGTTCAGGAACTTCCATCATACATCCTGAAGTATTTTCCCAGTTTTCCTTTAGCCTTTGCAGCATTTCTTGACTTAAGGTAAGGTTTTTGACACAGCTTGAATTTATTTTCTTCAGGCTGGGAGATATGGGTCTAGATCTGTAGGATGGCAGATATCTAATCAGTGTCATGTATTGAATAGACTATCTTTTATCAAGTACACTTGTTTACACAATTATATATATAAATTAGATGTCCAGAGCTAAATGGTTTGTCTTTATTTTTTCTGCTATATTACACTGATGACACATTTTTGAGACAGTACTGTGCTGCTTTTGTCACTATTACTCTGAAGTGTATTCTGAGATATTATAAAAAAAAATCTATCTGTGATTTTTCTACTTAAATTTTCTTTGGCTCATCATGGATTTTAGGGCTGTGTTGTTTACTTCTGTTGGGATTTTAAATGACATTACAGTAAATCTATATTCCCATTGGTCTGCTAACCATCTTCACAGTATTCTGCAAATCTAGAACATTTAAAAAATATTTTCAATTGTCTAATGGTTTCTTCAATTTTAAAGCATTTTAATTTGGAGAAAAATGTTTGTGTAGAGAATTTATTATATTATTTTACAAAGTGCTCATTACCAACAAATAATTGTTATATAATATAAATGTGTGGAACATGTTCCTTTTATATGAGTTTGTAATTATATAAAAATAGTATTTTCTGTAGCCTCAACCTATTTATTTTGCTCACTTCCATAGTTTGTGGATCCCCATTCTATGTATATCATGTTCTTATAGGTACCAAGACTAGAATGGAATATGAGAAATAAGTGAAATTATATAAAGAACTGAAGAGTTGGTTTAAAAATCTAATAAAATGTTATTAAGAAAATGTAGTATTTCTTTCTTATTAGGGGATGTTGCATCTTATAATCCTAATAAAAAAAGGTAAGTGATAAGATACAAATAGAGGGATTCCAAGATGGCGCCGACCATTAAGCCACGGACCTGATCTACCCTGAGGAGACCAGAGACGTAAGTGGAGCAACAGATTGCTGGACTTTGGGAATTGTAGGTGAGTGGGGCCCCAAAGGCCACAGACCAAACAGGGGGCCTACCCCCCTGGGACAAGCAATATCCCGGAGGTGCTGAACGCACTCCCCAAACTCTGGAACGAAATCCACATGCAAACTGCAGCCTGTATATAAAGCACAGACTTGTGGTTTGGGGAGTGGAGTTTCCAGAGTCCCCAGCCAGAGGAGTCTCAGTGAAGAGGGTGAATCTGCCCTAGGATTCCTCCTTCCACACCACCCCAAACTGCAGAGGTCACCCGCCTAGGCCGAGTAGAAACAAAGGCGGCGGGACCCAACAGAGACAGCTAAAGTGGGACTGCAGCTCGCTGGCCATCCGGGGCCAAACCTAACACCAATCATAGCTAATTGAGCCTGCAAACAGCAGCAGTGAGAAATCAGCTTGAACTACTTCCACAGATCCATCGGGAGACGTGGGTCTTGCCTAGAGCTATAGCTGAACTTATTAGCCCTGCAGGAAGACCTGGTTCCGAGGGCTTCCGCCAGAGCTCTGCAACCCTATTGTTCCTACCCAGTCGCAAGAGACTGGTCCTACGCTCCCTGCTCTCCGCTCCCTGCTCCCCAAATGAGAGAGCCCAGCTAGAGATCCTGTCCCGAGCAAGGCAGGCACTCTCGCATTATCGGGAGACGAGACGTGGATGGGTCGTGTTTGCAGTGTCTAATTGCTGTCCTAGAGTGTGAAGGGACCATCATAGCCCAGCAGGAAGATCTGCTCCCGCGGGCGGTCGCCAGAGCTCTGCAAAGCTACTCTTACTAACCGCCCAGCCACAAGGCCCTGGCCCTGCACTCCCTGCTCCCTGAACGAGAGAGCTCAACCAGAGATCCTGGCCCGAGCAAGGCAGGCACTCTCACTTTATCGGGAGGCAAAAAGAGGGTCTTGCTTGCAGTGCCTAATTGCTGACCAAGAGCAACCTTGGTCCCTCCAAGCATATAGTACTGGGGAAGGTTGGGCACTGCTACAGGGTATAGAGGCAGAGCTAAAAGACAGCTACACCACCAGAAGATCTGATCTACCTGCGGTCTTGACTACAAACCCACAGGAAGGGCAGGCAGCTAGGATCAAACTACTCAGCCAGAACGTTTATCTGCGGACCTTATTCTAGGTCCCAAGACTGCTTATCTGAATTACAGCAGTAAAGTCCAAACAGATATCTACTTTGGCTGGCTCAGCCTGGAGCCCAGGGAGCAGAGGAAAATCACCAGGAGTGAAACCGGATCACCTACCTGTTCCACAAAAATATGCTCGGATCCCCACAGGCAAGAGCACCTGACCTACAATCAGTCATCAATTAACCACTCTCAACCAGAGAAGGTCACTACAAGATACCTTTCAACATCAGAGCCATCAAAATGACAAGAGGACAGCGAAAGAATGCTATCAAAAACCAAAACAGTTTGACATCTCCGGATCTCAACATTCCCAATGAAAACAACCTAGAGAACCTAACAGCAATGGATAGGCAAGAAAATGACCTCAAGTCCTTAGTAAAGAAGATGATAATGGAAGAAACAAATAAAATCTGTAAACAAATGCAGGAGGCAAACAAGTGGGCTGAAGAGTTAAAAGAGTCATATAAAGAGGCACTTGAAGAATTTCAGAAAAATATAAATAACCAGATGATGGAAATCATTAAAACAGTCCGAGACATGAAGATAAAAATGGAAGCTATGATGCAGGAACACACAGAAGAAAAACGTGATCAAGAGTCTGCAAAGAAGAAAGCAAGCATCTCAGAGGTGGCCATATCTAACAGATTGCAAGAAATGGAAGAACGAATATTGGGAGTTGAAGATACAATCACAGAACTGGAAACAACCATTCAGGGAAATGCTAAATCTGAAAAGTTCCTAACACAGACCATTCAAGAACTAAAAGACAACATGAAAAGACGAAACTTGAGAATAATAGGGATACAGGAAAGAGTAGATAGCCAACTCCACAGCCCAGAACATATCTTTAATCAAATAATGGAAGAAATTTTTCCCAATTTGAAGAAAGAGATGCATACGAGCATACAAGAGGCCTACAGAATACCAAATAGAATAGAAAGAAAATCTTCCCGCCACATAATAATAACAACACAAAATATACAGAACAAGGAAAAATATTGAAAGCAGCAAGAGAAAAAGGCCGAGTAACATACAAAGGCAAACCTATCAGAATTACTCCTGACTTCTCAGCAGAGACCATGAAAGCCAGAAGGGCCTGGACAGAGGTGCTGCAAACCCTAAGAGAACACAGATACCAGGCAAGACTACTATATCCAGCAAAATTATCAATAACCATTGACGGAGAAGACAAGATATTCCATGACAAAAACAAATTCAAACAGTACCTAGCCACAAATCCGGCTTTACAGAAGTTACTAGAAGGAAAACTCCACCCAAACTGGTCAAACTACAACCATAACTACATAGGAAATAGGTAACTATACCATTGCAAAATCACAACCTCACAAAATCTTGGCTGTTACAAATACCAAATATGAAGGGACTTACCAATCACTGGTCATTAATATCTCTCAATGTCGATGGTCTCAATCCTCCAATAAAAAGACACAGACTAACGGAGTGGATGCATAAACATGACCCAACATTCTTCTGCATTCAAGAAACACACCTCAACCACAAGGACAGACATTGCCTCAAAGTAAAAGGTTGGGGAAAAATATTCCAAGCAAATGGTCACAAGAAACAAGCTGGGGTGGCCATTGTAATATCTAATAAAATAGACTTTCAACCAAAATTAATCAAAAGAGATGAGGATGGACACTTCGTACTCGTCAAAGGTAAAGTCAACCAAGAAGACATCACGATTTTGAACATATATGCTCTGAATACAAGGACTCCCACATTTGTAAAAGACCTATTAACAAATCTTGCCTCACTCATCGATACCCACACATTAATAGTGGGAGATTTCAACACCCCACTTTCATTCAAGGATAGGTCTTTGATTCAAAAAATAAGCCGGGAAATAACCTCATTAACCAATGTCATGAAGCAAATGTATCTAACAGATATCTACAGAACTTTCCACCCAAACGCTAAGGAGTATACCTTTTTCTCAGCACCCCATGGAACATTCTCTAAAATTGATCCATAGTTGGTCATAAAGCAAGCCTGAACAGATACAAGAAGATTGAAATAATACCTTGTATCTTATCAGACCACCATGATCTAAGGCTGGACTTCAACAGCAACAGAAATAACAAAAAGCATTCTAACAGGTGGAAACTAAACAACTTTCTACTTAATGACACATGGGTCACGGAAGAAATAAAGGAAGAAATAAAAGACTTCCTGAAATTCAATGAAAATGATGGAACAACATACCCAAATTTGTGGGACACATTAAAAGCAGTGCTAAGAGGAAAATTCATAGCACTAAGCGCCTTCAAAAAGAAAAAGGAATCATCCCACATAAACAACCTAACAACACATCTGGAAGCTCTAGAAAAAAAAGAAGCAGAAACACCCAAGAGGAGTAGAAGCCTCGAAATAATCAAACTCAGGGCTGAAATCAATAAATTAGAAAAAAAGAGAACAATCCAAAGAATCAACAAAACCAAGAGCTGGTTCTTTGAGAAAATTATCAAGATAGACAAATCGTTAGCCAATCTAACTAAAAGACAGAGAAACACTATCCAAATTAACAAAATCAGAAATGAAAATGGAGACATAACAACAGACACTGAAGAAATACAAAGAATCGTAAGAACCCACTTTGAAGTCATTTATGCCACAAAATTCGAAAATTCAAGGAAAATGGACAAATTTCTCGACCGATTCCATTTGCCAAAATTGGATCAAGACCAGATAAACAAATTAAATAGCCCTATTTTGCCTATAGAAATAGAAGCAATCATTGATAGTCTCCCAACCAAAAAAAGCCCAGGGCCAGATGGTTTCAGTGCAGATTCTACCAGACCTTCAAAGAGGAGCTAATACCGATACTATTCAAGCTATTCCGAAAGATAAAAATGGACGGAACATTACCAAATTCCTTCTATTAGGCCACAGTCACATTGATACCTAAACCTCACAAAGACCCAACAAAAAAAGTGAATTTCAGACCAATTTCTCTTATGAACATTGATGCAAAAATACTCAACAAAATTCTCGCAAAGCGAATATAACAGCATATCAAAGACATCATTCACCATGACCAGGTAGGCTTCATTCCAGGCATGCAGGGATGGTTTAACATACAGAAATCCATCAATGTAATCCACTATATAAACAAACTGAAAGAGAAAAACCACATGATCATCTCTTTAGATGCAGAAAAAGCATTTGACAGAATCCAACACCCATTTATGTTCAAAGTTCTGGAGAGATTGGGAATACAAGGCACTTATCTAAACATAATAAAGGCCATATACAGCAAACTAACAGCCAACATTAAATTAAATGGAGAGATACTCAAGGAAATTCCTCTAAAATCGGGAACCAGACAAGGCTGCCCCCTGTCCCCTTATCTCTTCAATATAGTTCTTGAAGTTCTAGCCAGAGCAATAAGACAGCAAAAGGAGATCAAGGGGATCTAAATGGGAAAGGAAGAAGTCAAATTATCCTTATTTGCAGATGATATGATAGTGTATATAAGTGACCTGCAAAATTCCACCAGAGAACTCCTACAGCTGATAAACACCTTCAGCAAATTGGCAGGATACAAAATAAACTCAAAAGAGTCAGTAGCTTTCCTGTATACAAATGACAAACAGGCAGAGGAAGAAATTAGGAAAACTACTCCCTTCACAATAGCCACAAACAATATAAAATATCTAGGAGTAACTCTAACCAAGCAAGTGAAGGACTTATCCAAAAAAAACTTCAAACCTCTGAAGAAAGAGATTGAAGATGACATGAGAAGATGGAGGGGTTTACCTTGTTTGTGGATAGGGGGAATCAACATAGTAAAAATGGCCATCTTCCCAAAAGCAATTTACAGATTCAATGCAATCCTTATCAAAATACCTACAAAATACTTTGAAGATATTGAAAGATCAATTCTCAAATTCATATGGAGAAATAAAGAACCCAGAATAGCAGAAACAATCCTATACAAGAAAAGATCCTCTGGAGGAATCTTCATACCTGAACTCAAGCTGTACTACAGAGCAACAGTAATTAAAACAGCATGGTACTGGCAAAGCAATAGACAGGTGGATCAATGGAATCGAATCGAAGACCCAGAGATGAATCCACACACATTTGCTCACTTGATTTTTGACAAAGAAGCCAAATCTATTCAGTGGAAAAAGGACAGCATCTTCAACAAATGGTGCTGGTCTAATTGGATGTCTACATGTAGAAAAATGCAATTAGACCCTTATTTGTCACCATGCACAAAACTCAAGTCCAAGTGGATTAAAGACCTCAACTTAAAACCAGAGACATTAATTCAGTTAGAGGAAAAAGTAGGGAAGAGCCTGGGACACATAGGCACAGGAAACAACTTCCTGAACAGTACACTAACAGCCCAGGCCTTAATGTCAACAATTAATAAATGGGACCTCATGAGGCTGAGAAGCTTCTGTAAGTCAGGAGACGCTGTCAAGAGAACAAAACGACAGCATACAGACTGGGAAAAGAGCTTCACCAACCCCACATCTGACAAAGGTCTAATATACAAAATATATAAAGAACTCAAGAAATTAAACACCACAAAACCAAACAACCCAATTGCGAAATGGGGCTTGGAACTTAACAGAGAATTCTCAACAGAGCAATATCAAATGGCCGAGAAGCACTTAAGCAAATGCTCGTCCTCGTTAGTCATCAGAGAAATGCAAATCAAAAAGACACTGAGATTCCATCTTACACCCATCAGAATGGCTAAGATCAAAAACTCAAATGACACCACATGTTGGCAAGGATGTAGAGAGAGAGGAACACTCCTTCATTGCTGGTGGGAATGCAAACTAGTACAACCACTTTGGAAAGCTATCTTGCGCTTTCTCAGAAAAATGGGAATAGGGCTTCCTCAAGACCCAGCCATCCCACTCTTTGGAATATACCCAGAAAATGCCCTACCACATAACAGGGACATATGCTCAACCATGTTCATAGTTGCCCTATACATAATAGCCAGAACATGGAAACAGCCTAAGTGTCCCTCAATAGAAGAATGGACTAAGTACACGATGGAATACTACTCAGCTATTAAAAACGAGGAATTCCTGAAATTTGTGGACAAATGGATTGATCTAGAAATTATCATAATGAGTGAGTTCACCCAGAAGCAAAAAGAGACAAACAGTATATACTCACTTATATCAAAACACTAGTCCAAGGGATACGTACCATGAAAATCTTTACTTACCAAGAAAGTGGGTCAGAGGAGAGGATATCCGATTGAGACTTTAGGCAAGAGTAGCAGGGAAGAAAGAGGAAATAGTAGGACCCACAGGGTCCTGGAAACCTACAAGAAGAACTTTATGACAGGCAGATCTGGATCCTGGGGTCCTCCTCAAACTAAGGCACCAGCAAAAGAGAATATAGGCATTAAACTTCGAACCCCTACCAAGACCTAGCCGACAAACATGACACTCTCCACCGTTGAGTGGAGAGTGAGATCTGACTCTCACACGAACGCTGGCGTCCCTTTTCTGACCGTGTCCCCCAGATGAGGAGACCTGGTGGCACTCAGAGGAAGGGTAGCTAGTTACCAAGAAGAGACTTGACATTCTGAGAGCATATATAGGGGGAGGAGGTCTCCCTCAGTCACAGACATAGGGGAGGGGAGAAGGGGAGAAATGGGAGGGAGGGAAGAATGGGAGGAAACAGGGGAAGGGCTAACAATCGAGATGTAATATAAATAAATTAATAAAATTAAAAAATATATTATTTTCCCCTGTAGTTTTGGAAAAATAAAAAACTCTACAATTGTGCAAAAAAAAAAAAAAAAAAAAAAGATACAAATAGATATTTAACCCAGAAGTTAAAATTTATGAAATTATGTATTTATTTTATTAATAGTTTGTTATAGACAATCAGTCATATTAAGTGCAGGAGCAACTGAAATTATTTTTGGTTGTCCAGTTAATTGCTCTTTTGATGGACCCTTTCATAAAATCAGAGAAGGACATCTACGTAATCACCCTGGAGTAGTCATGGTAACTGAGGTACTGACACTTCACATCTTGAGACTAATGTTTGTGATTATGAAGATATTTCTATAACCACTGTTAATGTGATGCAAGATAGAGTATTTCCTGTAGTTTATGTGTTCAGATAATCAGAATATTATCAAGATATTATCACAGTTGAAGAAACTGATATAGAAAAGGTAAAATGTATTTATAATAAAAGTAATTTTTGCTCATATAGTAACAAGTATATGTTATAAAAATATTGATAATCAATGAACATTGTGCTTCTTAAATCTGGAAATACTGATCTTATTGCTAAAATAGTAAAACTGGGATACAATATAGTATGTCTCATGTAAGACAACAGCTAATGATAAGTTGGATCAACTCAACTCTAAGTTCACAGCACAGCTGCAAACAACTTCATGTTACCTGTAAGAAGAGTAGCTAGTCGAGATCATACTTCCATCATAGTTTCAACAGCAGTAAATATAGATGTTAAAGACTGAGATGTCCTCCTGTTGGATGTTTGCTTTCATGAGTATGAAGTGTCCTTCCCATCTCTTTTAATTAATTTTGGTTGAATGTCTATTTTATTAGATATTATGTTGGCTACTCCAGCTTGCTTCTTCGGTCTGTTTGCTTGGAAAACTCTTTTCCAGCCCTTTGCTCTGAAGTAATGTCTATCTCTGTTGCTGAAATGTGTTTCCTGTATGCAGCAGAATGTCGCATCCATATAATATAAGGTCATGGTAAAACCTTAGGGTGAGGTCATGTGTAAGATCCATGGGGTGAGTGTATGTCCAATCTATAGAGTGAGGTCAAACATGTCTGTAGGATTAGCTCAGGTTCAGTTTCATTGGGTAAGGTTATGTGTCAGATCCATAGGATGATATCACATGTCAGATCCACAAGGTTAGGGCATGTCAGACCCATAGTGTGAGGTTACATGCAGAAACATAGGGTGAAGACACGGATCAGGTCTATATGGCAACTTCACATATCAGGTCTGTGGGTGAGATCACATCAGATACATAGGGTGAGGTCATGTCAGATCTATATCTAGTTGTCTTACCTCACTTTCTATGTTGTGATAAGCACCAAAACCAAAGGTAACTTGAGAAAGAAATGGTTTATGGTTTATTTGACTTATATAGCCAAGTCACAATGTATCATGGGAAATCATTGCAGGAACCTGAAGACAGGAGCCATGAAGGACTGCTACTTCCTGATTCAATCCTTGTTTTATGTTCTGATATATATATGTATATATATATATATATATATAGTATATGAGTGCTCTATTTTGCATATATTCCTGCATGCCAGAAGAGGGCACTAGTTCATATTACTGATGGTGAACTTATGACCTCTGGAAGAGCAGACAGTGGTCGTAAATACTGAGCCATCTCTATAGCTCCATTAGCACCTACCTAAGGATGCTGTGGCTCACAGTGGTCTGGGTTTGGGAACATCAATCATCCACTGAGATAACATCTTCCAGGCAAAGCCAAAGGAAAATATGATAGAAGAATTTCTTCAGTTGGGGTTCTCTCTTCCATAGTCAATCTTGGTCATGCCAAATTGGCAGTAAATCTGAAGTGAATACTACTGTAAGCATATGACAAATTAATACAATGAAGCCTTGAAGAAAAGTTTATATAATGGTTCATGTTATGCCTATATATCCAAATGATTTTTTCTTCAGAGTAGGAGGTTCTCATGTGGGAAATAATTACAAACTCAGATCTGATCTGATGTAAATTTCTAGGTTACTATAAGAATATATATTAATACCAGTTATTAAAACATTAAGGTATTAAAGTATAAACATATTAAGTAATAAAACTTACTCTCATCAGTTTTCCATTTCAGTGTTTACTTATCTTTTTCTAGCTTGACAAGAGTTATATTTGTTGATCTTATCTTCCTTTGTAAAATCAAACTCATAATATTCAGAGATGGAACCTAAGTCTTTCTGATAAAGAGAACTTGCCTTTCATTTGTGTATGTTTTCTTCAATTGTGTTATCTAACATTGTGATGACCATTGCAAAAATGGAAAAAACATTCTCCCAGAATCCAAATAAGTTTGTTAACGATAAGTCTTTGTGTAACAATTAAAATTTATTGTTACTGATAACATATGTGTTTCATTTAAATGGGTGGTCAAGACAGGAAATGAATTATTTAAAGAATGAATGATTACTAAGATGTGTAAGATTATTCATACTAAAATGTCATTTCTATTTCTATGCATAAGCATTTATCTCATTCTTTTCAGTGTGGGAGATTGAACTAGTCACTTACATTCTGATTGCTTTTAATTTTAAAAACATCTATGTGACTACCATTCTGCTTAGGGTTGGATCAAAACTGATCACTTCAATAAAGAACTATGTGTCTTAATTTAGAGTGATTGTCCCCTTTAAACATCCTCATTTTGTGCTTTGCCCTTGTGTTTCACCCAGCATGTTGAATAGACAAGGGATGGAAGTCATTTTCAAGTATCTATTTCTGTAGTGAAGCTCAGAATGTCTTACTGAATACCTCTTTGGGAAGCCTCCCAGATCTATTCAGGAAGAGAATAATGATTGGTGACAGAATAATAATTTTCCATTAATTTCCCAAAGACAGTTGAGTAGCATTGATTTAAAATACATATTTATCATGAGAAAGCTTACATTGTCAATGTTTCCTTGTTGCCTTTTCTTTGGTAGAAGGAAATATTTTAACTTACCACAGCTGTCATCTTTAAGCGTAATTGAATAACACTCAGAGGAATCAAAAGGCAACTCATTACCTGTGCTCTAAGGTAAGAGCTAAAGCTCCCTATCAGCACACAGTAAGATATGGTATCTTTTATTGCTCATCTGGCTTCTCTCCTCCAGGCAAATGCGTTCCTGCATCACAGTGGCTGTAGCATCAGGCGATGTCACAGAAAATTCATACCTCATTGCTTCTTTCCTCTACTATCACTGCTCCTCATCATAAAAACATTCCACCGGATTATTTCTTAAAATAATTAGTCACAAATCTTGGGGGAGATTATGTATTATGAGATCAGAAAACAAATTTAACCCATTCACTTTGGCCGTTTACTTTGATTGCCAAGAAAAACTTTCTTTATATGTTGATAAAATCCAACTCTATCTTTTGTGTTATTGTTATAATACTCACCTCGAACAACTGTCAAAATATTCTTTTTTATTTCATACATTTGGAGATAGATATTATAGTCCATAAGTACTGTGTTTCCTGGCCAAGAAGTTAAGAGTACAGGCCGGTAATGAAGTATGGATTTTGTCTTTAGAGTTTATAAAATGTAAAATCATTAGCAAAATTTCTCCATGCCCTTCCATTTTCTCATTTATAAAATGATATGTTATCATTTTGCATTGCATGTGATTTTATATACAATGAGTTATCATAACATTTATTTAATTTACTCACATTCCTACATTCTTGCATAAACATGTTTACTCCAGTGAAATATATGCAATAGCTATCAGTAATTTTGCTAATCTGGAAACCTTCTAAAGCAGAAAGATTTCCTGTATGCTATGAAAACCATGTGTTAACAACTCACATTACAGTCATAGCTTCTTGTGTGATATTGAAGGCTAAGCAATATCTTGCCCACTTACTCATGAACTCATGACTTCATACTTACACTTTTAATTTAACTTTGATTCTTTTATCCTAATAATTGAACCCATTTAATATCTTTTAACAATCCTTTGCAGTTTATTTTACATGTCATTGTCTAAGAAATAGTTAATATTAAACTACTTTAGTTTTTAAGCTCTGTGACCAATATTAATAAACTTGTCCCAAAGGAGAGAAATAATAGATAATTTAGGCTCTGTAGACCATTACTGCCTTTATGGCATCTTCTTAAATCTGTTACTTAGCCAAAATAGCAACCAAGTCACCAAAACATTGCAATGATGAGAACAAAGTTCTCCTTAGAAAGGCAGTTAGGCCAGAACCCTTCCCACCTGAGGACAGCTGCATGAATTGATTATCTTACACCAAATGGCATTGATCTACACACAAGGTCAATAAAATTTTATTTATAGTACAAGGTTACATTTTTGACTTCCCAATGACAAAAATTAATAAGTATAAATATTTATTTCTACCATGTATAGGTGTAAGTATACTAGAAAAAGCAAACAAAAACAAACAAAAGCTTAGGAGACCTGTTTTAAGCAGATAAATGAAAAACTGCAAAAGGGATTTAAAAAAATTCATGAGTATATATCAGTTTTCCTAATTTACACATTTTAATTAATTTACTTATTCACTTTACATCCCAAAGGCACCTCCTCCTCTGTTCCTGGAGCAACCCTCCCACCCTTTTCCCCCATTTTCCTCCTCTCCGTCTCTCAGAGGAGTTTCTGTCCCCTCCTACCACCCCAACCTGGCACACCCAGTCACATCAGGACTGAGTACATTGTCTTCCATTGAGACCACACAAGGCTGCCAAGCTAGGGACAAGTGATCTAAAAGCAGACACCTGAGACCATGTCAAAGACAGCCCCCACTCCACTTGCTAGGAGACTCACATGAAGACCAAGGTGCCCATAAGTTATATATATGCTGGGGCCCATCAGTCCATGACTGATCTTTGGTTGGTGCTTCAGTCTCTGTTAGCCCTCACGGCCCTAGGTTAGTTGGCTCTTGATCTTCCGGTGGTGTTCTTCTCCCCTTCAGGTCCTTCAATCCTTCTCCCCACTCTTCCACAAGACTCTTGGTGCTCAGCATAATATTTGGCTGTGGGCTTCAGCATCTGTTTTGCTCTGCTGCTAGGTGGAGCCTCTCAAAGGACAGTTATGCTTGGCTCCTGTCTGCAAGCATAGCAAAGAATCATTAATAGGGTCAAGGATTGACTCTCTCCTATGAGGGGGAGTGTCTCAGGTTAGAGGAAGTCATTGATTAGCCATTTCCTCAATTTATGGTCTATATCTCTGCATATCTTGTAGGTAGGGTAAATCTTTGAATCAAAGGTTTTGTGGGTGAGTTGTTATCCTTCTTTCTCCACGAGAAATTCTGCTTGGCTATGAGGTGGCTGTTTCAGTCACTGTGTACCTCACTGCCGAGAATATCAACTAGATTTAACCCCATATCCTCTCAGGAGCCTGTGCTGTTGCAGGTCTCCAGCTTGTCCCAGAGATGACCTTCTTGGTTTTCCATCTCTCTCCCAGCTCTCTCACTTTTTACTTTTGCTCTCCTCACCCTCTTCCGTTCCCTACACCCTCTTCCACCCAGTTCGTACACTTTTTCCACTTCGAATGTCAATTTTGTTTCTCCTTCTGTGTGAGATCCAAGCATCCTCCGTTGGAGCCCCTTGTTACTTAGCTTCTCTGGGTCTGTGACTTGTAGTATGATCATTCTGTTCTATATGGCTAATAATCACATATAAGTGAGTACTTACTGACTAAGTGTGTCTGTCTGGGTCTGGCTTACATCATTCATGATGATATTTCCTAATTCCATCCATTTGCTTAAAAATTTCATGAGTTCCTTGTTTTTAATAGATGGGTATTATTTCCTCGTGTAAATGCATCACTCTTCTCTATCCATTCTTTGGTAGAGGGACATCTAGGTTGTTTCCTGTGTTTTTTGAGACTGAGGTTCCCTAGGTATCCTGGGACATTTTTTGTAGACCAGCCTGGTTTGGAAACACAGAGATCCACTAGCCTCTGCCTCCCAAGTACTGGGATTATAGGCATAACCCATTATGCTCAGCCACCAGCTCTAATATATATGCAAAGCTGTATTCAGATATAAATGCACACGCTCACACACACGCACACACACACACGCACACACACACGCACATACTCATACATAGCCTTGCTCCTGTATTTCTAAGAACAGGAAGGAGAAGGCATCTTCTTAAAATTGAAACACCTTTTTCCTACCCTATACCTATTCCTTAGCTTCAACCTAGTAAAAATAACAGTTAATTAGATTCTAAGCATAGGAAGTTAGATCATAGTTCATCATCTCTAATCTAGAGTTTATAAACCACCAAAATGTGCATTCACTTTCATTCGAACTTTCCAAAATGCATATTAGAAACTGTGTCCATTATTTTGACCTATTCTGAAGAGGATGAACAATGCTGAGTTTCTTCATAAGCTCTAAAAATTTTATGTGAAGTAACTTAGCAATTATTTAATACATGAGTAGATTTTATTTCAAATTTCTATGAATTGGTTAGTAATTTTATTAGGAGTATACTTTTTTGTATTTCTCTCAATACATATTTGTGGAATTTAATGAGCCTCTGGAGACTTATTAAAGCAATAGAACAATAATTTATTTCCTATGTATTGCTAATACTATTGCTAAAGTATTATTAAATTTTTACTTTTTATTATTCAGTTGTGACCCAGTTATATACCCATCTTTAAAAGATACTAGTATTTTACTCAATAGGTACTAAAACTACCATTTCACATGACAGGAAACAAAAAGACTTTACAGTTCTAAGTGGCAAAGTTGAGAATGCAGAGGTTATTCAAGGTCATTGACCTAAATATATGCAGTGAGTAAATTCATCTTTATTAGGGAAAGATTGTGGGAGAGTTTACAATCTTTGAATCACAATCACACTGCAAAATAAGAAATGACAGTGTAAAAACAAGAATTTGAATCTCAGATATGATCAGGTGAGGTTGGCAACATAGAGGCACTAGACAAGGGATTACTGCTCTTGTTGGAGCCTACATAGAAGTAAAACCCGCCAATATCTTCATTTTGTACAGTACTAATGATTTTTTAACTCTGGCCTCCAAGAATGTTACAACACACTTATAGTAATTCACTATAAAAACCACTATAAACTCATTACAACAACCAAGAAGAAAATAACACAAAGAACAATCATGGGATTTTTCAATAATTCAATATTAAAGTCGCATCTAATGATATGAAGAAAATATGAAAGCACTGTATGCAGTTACAATTTTAAAGGAAAACAGAGGTATTAATATCACCATATTAACATATTTCATAAATCATGAGAATCTGGTAAGCTATATTTTAGTATTCTAATTCAAGATCCCACCCTTTTTTTCTTTACCTAACTTTCTCTCTGCTATGTTTGCAGCAAATAACCTTTAATGATGAGGTAATGTCTTGTTCCATGACTGAGAGCATAAATATTATGAAAGAGATGAATTGTCCAAGTTCAATGTTCCTCACCTGACCATTAACCCACTGTGTGCACAACAACCACCTGAGACCCTTTGTGTCATCCATGTGAACTTACAGGTCAATAGAAACTGACATCAGCTTGAACATGCAATTATGATCTCTTCTGTTGGTGGTTAAAGCCTTTGTTATGACCCAGGTGTCTTAAATTTTCTGACAGTATCGATAAAGTATAACAGAGTTAATAGCTTGTAAGTTGTGTCAGAAATATTTAGAAAAAGCTGGAAGGGTTGCTCGGCTTTTATTCACAGATGAAGTTTTGTAGATATGGGAAGAATGAAGGAAAAAGATCCAGGCAGAATAGACAGCATTTTGTGTGTATGCTTCACTAGGCTCCCTCACTACTTGGAGGAGAAACATTTGACTATGGTTTTTGTACAGAAATCCAAATGAGAAAACTGACTTCAAAAATGACTCCTAAAAAAGCACATTTAGGGGTCTTGCTTTCCTTCCTCTACATAAAGGAATCCTCTTTCTAGGTGTTTCAAAATTCTAAGTACCAGAAGGAAAGCAAAAGCAGGAGGGAGGGAGGAATGGGAGATTACAAGGGATGGGATAACAATTGAGATGTAATATGAATAAATTAATAAAATATATTAAATAAATAAAACAATAAAGCTGTGACAGTGCTATTTCAGGTCAATGAGTTGCCTTATCAGTTACTGGGTAGATCAATTGCCAGATTGCCACACGCCACTCAAGAGAGTGGTACAAGTGTGCTCCACTAAAGAAAGTGCCTCTGGCTGTTAGGACAATACTTTTCTACACAAATCTTAGATTATCAGAGATTTATAGAGGAAACAATGGTGCATTACAGCATAAATTAATCTTCTATTCTATGAAAGAATTATTATTTCCAAATGCACACAAGTAAGGAGATACAAGAATGAATGTGGGCATGTTTCAGTGGGGATCTAAAATTTCAATTGTCTCGCAAGACTAAAGAACAGGTATGGAGTATAAAAATCTATACTTTTTATTATTTAATGCACTAACAAAAGTAAATTGCGAAGGAAGGCAGTGTTATTTCTATGATAAAACTTAGGTGCCATGAAAAGGCTAGGGAAATGGATAGCATTTCCATTGAGAGAAAGTATACATTCCACAGAAGTCAGACTTGACAGGTGACCTAAAATAGAGTGACTCGGAGAACAGCAATGTTCCAAACTGAGGGAGACACTTATAAAGAGCAAAATCTCTTATCTGGAAGTATTTGCAATAACTAAGATAAATGAGTGAATATAGACATGTGTGTGTGTGTATGTGTATGTGTGTGTGTGTGCATGTGTGTGTGTTGCTACCTTATATATAAAGTATATTGCAGAGTTTAATCAAAATTTACCTTTAGAAAGAAAAATACAAGTTCCTGATTAAGGTGTCTATTGAATACAAGGACACTAAATCAGGAACATTTTATGCATATTTTTTTGGATTACGTGAGGTTTATTAAATGAGCATGGTGAGAGAAGGAAAAGTGGGAGGGGGGGTACCAGAGCGAGTACTCAGCTAAGTATATTCACTTTCCTAAGTGTGTGGGAAGATTCAGAAATAAAGTTGTCATGTAAAGAACTTCCCAAACAACATCTTGAAGTATAGTTATTGTTAAAAGATAGATGCTGTCTTAAACATTGGTGAATCATGAAGGAGCCCTTTGCTGTGACATGGCTCTATTTTATGTAATATATTCACACCTCATAAGTCACTTTTTATGATAAAATAGTTAAAGGCTCATTTTAATTACATGCAGATTAAGGGGAAAAAGCCACCACTACAGCTATATTTGCTTTCTTCAAGGCATATTGATTATTTAAATGTATGATATTTCATAGTTTATCATAGAAAATTCAAATGATAAAACATGTTTGAAAAGGGTATGTAAACTTGAAAGAATCAGAAGAAGCTGGTGACCCATTAAGCATCTTAATTTTCTGTGAGCCTTAACCCAGAGCTGAAGCACTGTGGAGGGTCACTGGGTAAAAGAGCTTGATCCCAAGCCTGACTACATGAGTTTGATCCCGGAATCCATAGTTAAAGAACAAAACCTCCTCCTGAAAGTTATTTATTGACTTTCACATTCAAACCACAGTAAACGCATGGCCACACAAAGGCAAGCACATCTCACACACACACACACACACACACACACACACACACACACACACACACACAATTAATCAATAATTTACAGTTCTAGACTTGAATATAGTGAAACAATTATAAATTCATTTAAAATATAATAAAAGACATATACCAGGCCATCAGTCAAATGAGCTTTTATGTGAGATGCAGGAGTCATGTTTAAAATTAGTAGCATTTATTCATTATGTATCTAGTCATAATCCCTTTGTATCATAATAGAAGTTCATGGAAGTTCTGGAAAATATACCACACTATAGTTTTATGATTGAATGGTTTTGTGAGAAAAAAATTTTCTATTTTTCCCTCGAGTTTTTATTAAAAAATGTGACAATAAATTTGCACTTTGAGGTGATGAGTCTGTTCTTTCTACTGCTCTGATTGGAATGATTTTTCTCTATTTTAAATTAATCTTTAAAATCAGTGTTAAATATAAGCCTTATTTCTTCTATTCAAAACACATTTTATATTAAAGTAAAATCATGTTCAATACTACTTTACACATTACCTTGTTTTATCCCAAAGACTGTGTTTTGTAAACCTCAGATCTTGGGGCAATGATGTAATTTGTACATGGACATTACTAGAACTGGAAGTAAGGAGGCTGCTACTTCCCACTTGAATGAATCCTGACTAAGTAAAAATGAAGATATCATTAAGTAAAAATTAAAACCTGAAAACCAGCTCGTCCATATTATGATTTTATCTCTTCACTTTCTATCTCAAATTGCTAATACAATATACTCAAATTTATAGGTAAATTATTATTTTATTATGGATTTCTCCATTTCTCTTTCAATTCACTAATGAGAAATTTTCTTATATCTCTTTATTTCTAAGAAGACAAAAATAGGAAATGATAGATTGTTATTGAAAATATTTAATAATGTTCATAAATCATATAGTTTTGTATGTTGATAGTAAATAATAAAGTATAAAATATTGAATTATGAGTCAGAAAAAGTTACCATGAATAATTTGATAAGCACTATTTTGAACATTATGTTTCTCTCAAACATTAATAAATAAATCAAACATTAAAATCTCTAAAGCTGGTTTTATACAAGGAGTTCACAATGTATAATACTGGTTGCTTGAATAGAACTCCTCTGTTTTATTCTACTGTATATCTATTTATTGTTGAGAGTCAACACATATGTCCCACTTGTTTATGAAAACATTTTTGATATTCTTTATCCAAAAAGGTTGCCAAGACACATCTGTGTATTTTCATATAATAATGCCTCATTTTAATGTTCATAGATTTTAAAATATGGTCATAATAGCACATGTAATTATAAAAATCTTTGCACAGGGCAACTTAGGGAATCCAGACATTTTGACTAATTAAACTAATGACAGTATACCAGGCATGGATTACAACAACTTTAGGATATATTATATCAACAACTATCAAGCATGTAAATTAAAAGAAATTCCATGAAAGAGGCAAAAATAAGAGACAGAGACAATGGATGACAAGGAAACTTATGAATACAGCAAGGTAGCTGAACATATGAATTCAGAGGTTGTGGCCCCCTGTGTAAGTCTTATATAAGCCTAAAGGAAACTAAGTCTCAGAGTAGGGGAATAGAGAAGAAGTTCTACACTATCTTATGATTGCTTTTTTTTTTGTTTGTTTGTTTTTGTTTTTCAAGACAGGGTTTCTCTGTGTAGCCTTGGCCATCCTGGTCTCACTTTGTAGACCAGGCTGGCCTCGAACTCACAGCGATCCGCCTGCCTCTGCCTCCCGAGTGCTGGGATTAAAGGCGTGCGCCACCACGCCCGGCTATCTTATGATTGCTAAGTGTTGGGAGATGTTTTGGAAGACCATGCTATTAAGGTCGTAGTCCACCATGTCTGGTTAGCTCTCCAAACTTGGCGCAAAATGAAGGACTCACTTACTCAGTGGGGCTTCCTGTTCTCTGCCTGACAATTTCTAATAGCATCTCTAGGCACAGATGCCTGAACTTGATTGGAGGATGTCCCAGCACAGAGACTTGTGCACACAATACAGGATACACCCTGTGCTTGTATGATAATTATGGACTATGTTATGATAGTTAGGTACTGTGTTATGACCAGTCCTTCTTCCCTGTAACCCTAAGAGCCCTTATATACCTTAGCTCTGAGAAAATAGAATGAGATGCCTCTCCGAAGCTGACTCGCAGACATTTTCTCTGTCATACTCAGGGCCATCAGAATCATGTTAATCATTCCTTGAGCCAGTGTCCAATGGTGCCTCCTGCCCCACACTGCCAAGAAAGGACCATAGTAGTGCCCAAACAGACCTATGAATATATGGAGTTTGTGAGCAAGCATTCTCTCCCCCTGAGGTTAGCAGCATTTTTGTCTGACCATCCTGCCTAAGGATTGGTTGTCTCCTTTCCTTTTTTTCCTTTCCTTTGGTTTGTGCCTTCCCGTGGTACCAGATACAGTTTGTGAACAGCCTTATTATTTCAACTGAGTTGTTTCCCCAACATTGGTCAAAGGTCCTGTTACCCTCTTTCAAGACCCTAACAGCCATATTGTATGTTGGAGATAACCTTTCACCTCTCATAAAAATGTGTTAACACAGCAACCAGTTACAAGGCTCTACTATGGTTGCTAGTCTGTTAAATCTTCGGGAAGGCTGATGGTCCCTGGAACATTTTCGACCTCCTGCAGCAATTGCCTTGGGAATATTGAACACCACTAACGATACTTCCTCTCTTTTCTATAATGGGGAACCCAAAATCACAGTTAAGAGACTTCCAGGTTTGTTCCCTTAGAGTCTTACTTAAACCTAGAGGATTTAAAATCTCCCAAAAACAGGGCCTAGAATTCTGGAATGAGGTGCTCCAATGTGCACAATGGGTCCTGTTAGTGAATATTTCCAACACTAATGTCTACACCCCTTTGCCTGCCTAGCTCATAAAAAGGAAGTCCAGGAGGGCTATCTTTTGCCTTTCTCCTTGCTACTTCTAATAGCTGCCATCTGACAATGCATAGAAAAACATGCAAGCCTTAGAATAACCCATTAGGGGAGGAAACACTGTAAGACACAGGGAAAACTCAAATAAAGAAGGGGACTCTGAAGATTATCCAGTGGCTGCTTTAGAAAAGGCCATTGATTTTTTAAAAGATTTATTTACTTATTACATATACAGTGTGCTGCCTGCATGTACACCTGTACACCAGATCTCATAATAGATGGTTATGAGTCACCATGTGGTTGCTGGGAATTGAACTTAGGACCCCTGGAAGAGCAGATGGTGCTCTTAACCACTGAGCCATCTCTCCAGCCCCCTAGGTCATCGATTTAATGAGACAAATGTTACTCCCCAATCTACAACACATCTCTACCTTTTGCTACCCTGACCAGCCTTCATCAGCTAAGGAAAACAAGAACCTGGAAATTAAGACCAATGGTTTAAAAAACCCTCAAATAGACTCTCTCTCACCCTAAGGGACACTGAATAGCTCTTTTATGTTAGAGATGCGGGAAACATTTATTTCCAGCCCCATCAGCCTCAATGGCCCAGGTATCCAGAACTTCCACCCTTAGTGACCTTCCCTGTTAATCTCCATGTAACAAGACAATATCCACAGTCTTGGTATCCTTTTCTGGCAACAGACTTAAAAGAGTTGTGCCAATCTGTCCGTGAGGATAGAATTCATTCCCCATGGAACAAATTTATTTTACAAAGTTTCAATACCACCCTTCTAACTCCCCGGGACAGGAGAGATATATGCCAATCTATTCTCCCTAGCCTTCCATTTGTATAATGGGAGGCCCTATTTAGAGAAGACTGCCAGAGACAGGCTAGGAAAAATGAATTACACAAACAACAAATAGGGCCATAGCAAGAACTACCTCGTCACCCTCTGCTCAGTTAATAAACTGGAGTTATGACCAACTCTGGGGCCAGGCTAACTTCTCCACATGAATTCAGCAGGCTTCACTCTCTGCTTACTGCTCTGAGCAGGTCCAATATGTGTACTCTAGGCCTGGGACTTTTTAACACTCTTGTCCACAGGTCATGGAGAGGCTTCTTTAATGACCTTCCTAAAACAAAACCCAGCCCAGCTAGTTTAGACAGAAAGATAAAAGGTCCTGCAGCCAAAGCGATGCTCTTAAGCAATCTTACCTGGAAGTGAATAACCCCAGGTAGTCATGCAAAGGAGTAAATATTAACATGACAAATGGAACATGACTACCATGATATTGTGGCCGCCTCTTATCAGGCCTCCTACCTCACTCAAGCCTTTACAGCTACAGCACAATCCAAACCAAAATGTTTTAAATGTGTGGAGACTGGATCCTGGAAAGGAGACTGCCAACAAAATGACCCAATTGCCCCCTGTAGAAAAGGATTTCACCAAAAAAAAAAGGACTGTAAATCCAAATATAACAGAGGTGGCAAACCTCTGGTACCTTTAAATTCCTTGCAGAGCAGCCTTCAACTCCACCAATAAGGGGGGAAAATCCATAATTCTACTGGATCACTTACATACTAGAAAATCTTACTTTAAACTCTCAGCACACACAAAAAAATGACATTAAAAATTTAAATGCCTAGGTGAATAAGACCATCCTAAGATTTCTCTAGAATGCAACCCCTGGTAAGTTCCCACCAGATGAAAGAAATAAATAAAACGGTTCAAGCTCTGAAGACCTATAAAGAGGCAATGGAAGAAACTCAGGAATATATAAACAATCAGATGAAAGAAATCAAAAAATCAGTTCAAGATCTGAAAATGAAAATGGATTCAATGATAAACAGACAGAAGAAAAACGAGAAAGTGAGACCTCAGAGAAGAAGGTGAGCAACACAGAGGTGAGCTTTTCTAACAGAATCTAAGAGACGGAAGAACAAATCTCAGATCTAGAAGATACAATCACAGATCTTGAAGCAACTATTAAAGAAAATGCCAAATCTGAAAAACACCTGACACAAAACATCCAAGAAATTAAGGACACCATGAAAAGAAGAAATCTGAGGATAATAGGCACTGAAGAAAGAGAAGATATCAGACACCAAGGCTCAGAAACTATTCTCAACAAAATCATAGAAGAAAAGTTCCCCAATCTAAAGAAACAGATGCCTATAAACATACAAGAGGCCTACAGAACACCAAATAGAATTGACCAGAAAAAAAAAAAACCTGCCTGTCACATAATAATCAAAACACAAAACATACAGAACAAAGAAAAAATATTAAAAGCTGCAAGGGAAAAGGGCCAAATAACATTTAATGGCAAACCTATCAGAATTACACCTGACTTCTCAGCAGAGACCATAAAAGCCAGAAGGGCCTGGACAGAGATCCTGGAAAACCTAAGAGACCACAGATGCCAGGCCAGACTACTTTACCCAGCAAAACTATCAATAACCATTGATGGAGAAAACAAAATATTCCATGACAAAAACAAATTCAGACAGTACCTATCCACAAATCCAGCTTTACAGAAGGTACTAGAAGGAAAACTCCACCCAAAAGGGTCAAGCTACAACCAAAACTACTCAGGAAATAGATAACTATACCATTGCAAAAACACAACTACACAAACGCTCGACTGGAAACAACATCAAAAATAAGACTATTAACAGTCAGTGGTCATTAATATCTCTCAATATCAATGGTCTCAATTCTCCAATAAAAAGAAACAGACTAACTGAATGGGTGCATAAACAAGATCCAACCTTCTTCTGCATTCAAGAAACACATCTCACCCATAATGATAGCCATTACCTCAGGGTAAAAGGTAGGAAAAAAATATACCAAGCAAATGGTCACAAGAAGCAAGCAGGCGTAGGCATTTTAATATCAAACAAAATAGACTTTCAACCAAAATTAATCAAAAGGGATGAGGAAGGACATTTCATACTCATCAAAGGTAAAGTCAACCAAGATGACATCACAATTCTGAACATCTATGCTCCCAAGACAAGGGCACCCACATTTGTAAAAGATATGCTAAAAAAGCTTAAACCACACATCGATCCCCACACAAAAATAGTGGGAGACTTCAACACTTCACTTTCACTGAAGGATAAGTCATTGAAACAGAAACTAAGCTGAGAAATAACATCATTAACAATTGCCATGGGTCAAATGGATCTAACAGATATCTATAGAACCTTTCACCCAAACAAGAAAGAATATACCTTCTTTTCTGCACCCCATGGAACCTTCTCCAAAATTGATCACATCATAGGTCACAAAGCAAGCCTCAATAGATACAAGAAGATTGAAATAATACCTTGTATCTTATCAGATCACCATGCTCTTAGGCTGCAATTCAACAACAACAGAAATAACAAAAAGCCTACACGTACGTGGAAACTAAACAACTCTCTGCTAAATGACACCTGGGTCAGAGAAGAAATAAAGAAAGAAATCAAGGAGTTTCTGAAACTCAATGAAAATGAAGAAACAACATACCCAAATTTGTGGGAAACATTGAAAGCAGTGCTAAGAGGAAAATTCATAGCACTAAGTGCCTTTAAAAAGAAATCGGAAACATCGCACATAAATATCTTAACGACACAACTGGAAGCCCTAGAAAAAAAAGAAGCAGAAACACACAAAAGGAGTAGACACCTGGAAATAATCAAACTCAGGGCTGAAATTAACAAATTAGACACTAAGAAAATAGTCCAAAGAATCAACAAAACCAAGAGCTGGTTCTTTGAGAAAATCAACAAGATAGACAGACCGTTAGCCAAACTAACTAAAAGGCAGAGAGACAGTATTGAAATCAACAAAATCAGAAATGAAAAGGGAGACATAACAACAGACACTGAAGAAATACAAAGAATCATAAGATCCTACTTTGAAGGCATATATGCCACAAAATTTGAAAATCTAAGAGAAGTGGATGATTTTCTTGATCAATTTCACTTGCCAAAGTTGAGTGAAGAACAGATAAACAAGCTAATAGTCCCATTTCCCCTACAGAAATAGAAGCAATCATTGATAGTCTCCCAACCAAAAAAAAGCCCAGGGCCTTATGGTTTCAATGCAGAATTCTACCAGACCTTCAAGAACAAGCTAACACCGATAATATTCAAGCTACTCCAAACGATAGAAATGGATGGAAAATTACCAAATTCATTCTATGAGGCCATAGTCTCATTGATACCTAAACCTCACAAAGACTCAACAAAGAAAGAGAATTTCAAACCAATTTCTCTTATGAACATCGATGCAAAAATACTAAATAAAATACTTGCAAAATGAATACAAGAACATATCAAAGATATCATTCATCATGACCAAGTAGGCTTCCTTCCAGGCATGCAGGGATGGTTTAATATATGGAAATCCATCAATGTAATCCACCATAAAAACAAACTGAAAATAAAAAACTGCATGATCATCTCTTTAGATGCAGAGAAAGCATTTGATAAAATCCAACACCCATTCATGTTTAAAGTTTTAGAGAGATCGGGATACAAGGCACTTTCCTCAACATAATAAAAGTTACATACAGCAAGCCAATAGCCAAAATCAAAGTAAAAGGTGAGATACTCAAGGAAATTCCTCTAAAATTGGGAACAAGGCAATGCTGCCCACTCTCTCCATATCTCTTCAATATAGTACTCGAAGTTCTAGCCAGAGCAATAAGACAACAAAAGGAGATCAAGGGTATCCAAATGGGAAAGGAGGAAGTCAAAATATCCCTATTTGCAGATGATATGATAGTGTACATAAGTGACCCTCAAAATTCCACCAGAGAACTCCTAAAGCTGATAAACACCTTCAGCAAATTGCCTGGATACAAAATTAACTCAAAAAAGTCCGTAGCCTTCCTATACACAAATGACAAGCTTGCAGAGGAAGAAATTAGGAAAACGACACCCTTCACATTAGCCACAAGCAATATAAAATATTTAGGAGTTACTCTAACTAAGCAAGTGAAGGACTTGTTTGAAAAAAATTTCAAAATTCTGAAGAAAGAGATTGAAGATGATCTGAGAAGATGGAATGATCTTCCTTGCTCATGGATCGGGAGAATTAACATAGTAATAATGGCCATCCTACCAAAAGCAATCTACAAATTCAATGCAATCCCTATCAAAATACCTACACAATTTTTTTAAAGACATTGAAATTTCAATTCTGAACTTCATATGGAAAAACAAAAAACCCAGAATAGCTAAAACAATCTTGTATAATAAAAGGTGCTCCAGAGGAATCTCCATACCTGATCTCAAACTGTACTATAAAGCAATAGTAATTAAAACAGCATGGTGCTGGCACAGCAACAGGCTGGTTGATCAGTGGAATCGAATCGAAGACCCAGATATGAATCCAAACACATATGGTCACTTGATTTTTGACAAAAAAGCCAACCCATTCAATGGAAAAAGGATAGCATCTTCAACAAATGGTGCTGGTCTAACTGGAGGTCTATGTGTAAAAAGATGCAACTGGACCCATATTTGTCACTTTGCACAAAACTCAAATCCAAGTGGATTAAAGACCTCAACCTAAAACCAGAGACACTAAGTCACTTAGAAGAAAAAGTGGGGAAGTGCCTGGAACATATTGGCACAGGAGACAACTTCCTGAACAGAACACCAACAGCCTAGGGCTTAATGTCAACAATTAATAAATGGGACCTCATGAGGCTGAGAAGCTTCTGTAAGGCAGAAGACACTGTCAAGAGAACAAAACGACAGCCTACAGACTTGGAAAAGAGCTTCACCAACCCTACATCTGACAAAGGTCTAATATACAAAATATATAAAGAACTCAAGAAATTAAACACCACCAAACCAAATAACCCAATTGAGAAATGGGGCTTGGAACTAAACAGAGAATTTGCAACAGAGGAATATCAAATGGCTGAGAAACACTTAAGCAAATGCTCAACCTCCTTAGTCATCAGGGAATTGCAAATCAAAACAACTCTGAGATTCCATCTTACACTCATCAGAATGGCTAAGATCAAAAATTCAAGCGACACCACATGCTGGTGAGGATGTGGAGAGAGAGGAACACTCCTCTATTGCTGGTGGGAATGCAAACTAGTACAGCCACTTTGGAAATCTATCTGGTGCTATCATAGAAAAATGGGACTAAGGCTTCCTCAAGACCCAGCTATTCCACTCCTTGGAATATACCCAGAAGATGCTCCAGCACACAACAAGGACATATGCTCAACCATGTTCATAGCAGCCTTATTCATAATAGCCAGAACATGGAAACAGCCTAAGTGTCCCTCAGTAGAAGAATGGATAAAGAAACTGTGGTATAAATACACTATGGAATACTACTCAGCCCTTAAAAACAAGGAATTCCCAAAATTTGTGAGTAAATGGATTGAACTAGAAATGATCATAATGAGTGCGTTAACCCAGAAGCAGAAAGACTCAAATGGTATATACTCACTTATATCTGCATACTAGCCCAAGGGGTCTGTCCCACAAAAGCCTTCACTTACCAGGAAACTGGGACAGAGGGCAGGACATCCTATTGGGACTCTAGATGAGAGAAGCATGGGAGAATAGCAAGGTAGAAGGATCCAGAGGGTCCTAGAACCTACAAGTAGAACATTATGATAGGCAGATTTGGGCCCAGGGGTCCCGCTCAAACTAAGGGACCAGCCAAGGATAATACAGGCGGTAAACTTTAAACCCCTACCCAGATCTAGCCAATGGTCAGAACAGTCTCCACAGTTGAGTGGAGAGTGTGATATGACTTTCTCACGTACTCTGGTGCCTCACATTTGACCATGTCCCCTGGAGGGGGTGACCTGGTGGCACTCAGAGGAAGGACAGCAGGTTACCAAGAAGAGACTTGATACTGTATGAGCAGATAAAGGGGGAGGTAATCCCCCTCAGGAACAGTCATAGGGGAGGGGAATAATGGGAAAATGGGAGGGAGGGAAGAATGGGTGGATACAAGGGATGGGATAAGCATTGAGATGGAACAAGAATAAGTTAGTAATAAAATAAAATAAAATAATAAAATAAAATAAAAAATTAAAAAAGAAGTAATAAACCACAAAAAAATGAAAATAAAAAATAAAATAATCATTCAAATTTGATATTGATAAAAAATTGTTCATAAAATTTAGTTAAGTAGGGATGAAAGTCATCTTAGTGGTGCATAAAAGGAAACTCCAAATTCTCAAGAAGTTACATTCTACACTAAGGAAAGAGCATTAATTTGTTGAGGAAGTTGTTTCATGTGTCAAGTGGGAAGTTATTTCCTAGAAGAATCATGATCCTTCCCTCCCTATAGTGATAACCAATCAGGTCAGACCACTTCTCTTCCCTAATACTAATAACCATCTCTTCACTGTCTTCTCCTCCTTATATTGTTAAGCAATATAATGGTGACTGTGAGTAGCTTGAACAATTTCTTATCTGAACAGGCAGAGGGCATTTTACCTACACTGCCAACAGGTTTTCTGATCTGAGCCTGAGGTGGACAAGGTACTTAAATTGAGTCAATTCTAGTGATTTAGTTTGCAAGTAAAAAAGGATATTCATGTTGACATATAAAGGATTGAATATAAACTCACTTTTAATATATTAATAAAACAATCTAAGAATAAGTAACATGGAATAGGTTACAGTAAATTAAAGCTATGGACATGTTCTTACTAAGGAGGGTGAAGGTAGCTACTGGACAGTAGGAAAGAGAAAAAAATACATTTGCAGTGACTCTGTTTAAAACTAATGAATTCATGTTTTAAAAATCTTCACCAGTTCCTTGGACTTAAAAAACACACAAAGACTGCACAAACAGTGAGAGCTGTGTTGATTATCGCTATTTCTAGGAACTTGAGAAAGTCGGTAAAGTCACTTGTTTCCTAAACCTTACATTCTTATCTTATCAAAAATAACTTATGGAAATTAAATTTTTCATTTGACTGATATTTTTAAAAAGCTATTTCATCCACAGATGTTGGTGGTAATGTGAAAAAAAAGAGAAAATTATGCATTTATTTTGAGGGATGACCACTGTAGAAAAGCATATGAATCTTCTTCAGAAATTTGAAGTGATGCAGCACCCCAGTTTTTTTGGGGGATATATACAATGGGACAAAATCAGTGACTTGGAAAAGCAACTGCATATTCATGTCCTTGAAGCATATTCATGATAGCCAAGGGTGGAACACTCTGTCAAGGATGGCTGGATGAAGAAATTGTGACACACATATAGATATACACAAGTCTGATCCATTCTGAACTACTAACTCAAGATCCAGCTTTCTAAACATCTCTCATAGTACTTAATATGAGAATATTTATAACATTTTATTAATGATATATGCATATTTATTTTATGTTATTGTTATTGATTTTGTTTTCATTTCTATCTCACATTTCCATTTTCTTTGTAGATCTGTGTTAGCTTGTATTTAGATACACCCCTAGAATCAAGCAACATTTAAAGGTAAATATTGGAGCCTAGGCATATGAAATAATGGTAAGATTGTTGACTAGTTTGTCAATGATCTGGGTTCAATGTATTTTACAATAAAGGCAAACAAAAACACATACATGAGATAAAAGTTATAATTTAGAACGATACTACTTATTTTTAATCCATAGCATTTATTGGGTAAACTATATAAAATATTTTAAGATATAATTAAACTAGGATTGCTTATAAGAAAGCATTTAACTTGCCCAATTATATGATTACATGTAGCATTGATTTCTGGTAAATACCTTGAAAAATGTTATAATTAAGTAGATGCTTTGATGCATTGCAAGATTTAAAGCTAAATAATGGCCTTAATAAGTCTAGAGAAATCTATCTACGTAAGCTGTAAGGTGTTTGGTTGATATTAAGGATTCTAACTAACATTAATTAACATATATTATTAGACATAATGAGTCATCAATTTATATTAGTCAAAAGTAAATTGTATAATTAGCATTTAAACAGAAGTCTCCTATGAATAAAAGAATTGCCTTCATTAACATCAAGAAGAAACAATAAAAATGATTATGCTTTCCTCACACAAAAAGACTCTGCATTATGAGAGTCTATTCTCTTTTATAAAATTGTTCCTTTATTCAAATATTTTAGAGTAATTTGTTATTTTCTAATTCTTTTAAAATAATTTAGTCGTGTGTCTTTAACATATTTCTATGTTTGGCGTTCTTCTTCTTTAAGTGGAGTATAGTAATAAGCACAGTTATACAGGACAACAATCATAAACTTTTATATGGTTATAAATGCTCTTGTTGAGGTCTGAAGTTCTAGAACTTACTCTTACCATTAATTAAGCCAGAATTCCTTTGATTAAAAATTTCATTTTAAACATTCTATTGCTCTTCATTTTATGAAACTTTAAGTTGGTTGAGTACATGTAACTAGTTTACTTGAAGATGTGACTTCGTTAAGGGCCCTGAAGAACGTGGAGAAAGCTTTAGATGTCACAATGATTGTGAGGGACTTCAATGATATGTTGGAAAGTAGCCGCTGACCATTCAATCCAAGAAGAGAATAAATTAGACCTGCTTGTCTCCTCACTTGTCCTAGAGGCAAGTGACTAAAATACATTAAGCACAGCTGTACCAGCCTTTGTACATTTTCCTCTTCTTGTTGATGATCACAATCAATCAAATCCTTAGACAATGCGCTTTAGTTCCTGGGCTCTGTGGTTAGGGGTCAGTGATGCAGCAGACAGCAAGCTGCAGTTCACATGCCTGTGGCATTACAGTCTCTCTAAAAGCCATTCTTTTCCATTAGAAGGACGAGCATAAACATTCTACAAAGACCGAATGGCCTACGTTGTATATTGTGACAAACTGTGGTTTCCACATTGAGTGAGCGAAGATTATTTCTTTCTCGATCATTGAAAAAATTTTTACAAAAATGCTTATATCTGACCTCGGGCTGTAACAAGAGACTTTCAAGTGTTATGAGATGAAAACTATTTAAAAGGAGTTTAACACTAAAATAATGTAAAAGATAAACTTAAAAGAAATATAAAATGCATGCATATTTACTGGAGGAGTGTTACTTTGGAATAACATATAAACCAATGAAGTTTGTCAGATGCCAAAATAGGATAAAATTACTTGTTGAGCCTAGAGTATAGTGAAACTTGAGGAAATTCAAATAGATTTTAGGAATAATGTTTTGGCTTCTTTACTTTTCAAAAATAAAAATGAAAATATTTTAATTTAATTGGTAAATAACACTTATTCATGAATGCTGTATTTACATCATTGCCACCTGCTTAAACTCCTTCTGTGCCCACTTCTTTGTAAGTATTAATGCTATAATGTAAATGAATATATATTTATGTATAATATGTGAGCGTGTTTCTATGTATATGATGCAACATATCAATAAAAAGTGTGAAATATTAGTTAACAAAGAATTTTATAGAATACTTTGTTAAAACAATTCTTTTTACATTTGGAGAAACAAACTTTAAGGCCTTAGATGATTTAAAAAATAACTAGAAATCACTCATTATGGTTTTGCCTTTTCCCCCAAAGCTGGCATATCATCATATTCCATTGAGAAGGGATTAGAGTCTTCAGTTTGCCTCAAATAATTTGCTTGAAAAGATTCAGTTGAACTATTATTACTTTCCCCCTGTGTATAATTGTGTTTTGTTTAAAATTAATTTCAGGGAAAAGTGTCATGGATTTGAAAGAATGAATCTAGTTTAATACACTATCAAAATGCAGCGTATTTTGCCTTTCTTCATTATCCATAATATAATTTTTTCACACACATATATATTGTGTGTGTGCTCACTGTACATGACTACATGGAGCCCCAAAGGGAAGAGAAGCTCTGGAATCTGTTGGCTTTGTGGGTGAAAGAAAAAGGAGATACTTCATATCCTAAGAACTCAGTGTTTTGGGAGATACAAAGGAAGAGAAGGGGAAACTTAAAGAGATGTGGAAGAAGCTTGTCATATTGTTTTCTTAGATCTCTGAGTCATATCACACAGGTTATCTCCTGGATTTCTGACATGATTGCTATGATAGTACAGCATTTATGCTCCCCTTGTCAAAGGGTATTATAACTTAAAAAACATATAATACAGTTAGTTGTTGCTCTCATGATACATGCTCCACAGCCAGAGGGAGCTACCTTCTCCTAGGAAGGAAGCATGGGCCACTCCACCTGGGACTATTGGGTTTCTGATTTCCCAGATGTGTCTAACAAATATCTTAACTCCAATTATTAGAAGGCTATACTTTGTGTATGTGACAATGATGTCCATGCACCACAGGTGAGCATCTGGGTCATCTTGAAATTCTCCAACGTTTTCAACACATTTTGTCCTTCGGTTGATATTTTTCACAGTTTAATAAAAGATATCTTCTTTCTTGCGTCTGCCATTCTTTATATTTAAGTCCAGTAGAGAAATCTACAATCATCGGATACCTTCCCAGTCAATACTCCCTTTGGCCTTATGCCTGATATGAGATAGTGAATGTACCTCTCTCTTGACCATCTGGGTCAAATCCCATTGTGCCAATTGTAAAACACTGCCAGTTCTTTTCTTTCCTGAAAAGCTCCATATTCTTTTTTCTTTTTTCTGGGCCCACACTCCCCAAAATTAGGTTATCACTGTTTAGTGTGCTATCTGCAGTCTTTAAATTTAGTCAACCCTTTTATTTACCTATACCAAATGTCAAATAATTTCTGTTTTGCATTGATTTCTGCCTTTCTAATTCTATTTTCTTAAGGTTTGAGCTACTTTAGAATAATCTATTGGCATTTTAACTTATATTTTTATCCATAGCAGTTGGATTTCTTTTCATAGTTTGATATCATTATTTTATAACATATCCATGAAAATAAGTCTTCACTTTATTTATGTTTTTGTTTAAATTGGATGAATATAGACATTTACATTTTTTGCATTTGATAATTCTATCAAATAAGGTTTAGAAAGTTAATGGATTATTAATTATTCAGTTTCTCCACCCCACACATACGTTTTGGTATTCAGTGAGCTTTTAAGTATTATTGTTGATGTTCAGACTTAATACCTTTTCCCCCTAGAAATAATAAGCATTTCTTGCCACTTGTGTTAGAAGAATATTTGAGAGAAGAGAGTAGATTTAGTGAGGACAAAAAGTAACTAAAAAGCACAATACATAAGTAAAGTTGAGGAGAGACCAAGGGAAGGTTAATATTGATTCTCAAGTTAACAGGATGTAGAGTCACACATCCAGGAGACATTTCTCTTAGCATGTCTTTAAGGAATTATTCAGATCAGGGTAATGAGAGAAAGAAAACCTCATTACCTGTAGGCAATATTGTTTTAAGGGCTAGAGTCCTGGAATGGATTAAAAGGAGAGAATGCTGGGCAGGAGACCCATTATTCTGCTGCAAGGCTACGGGTGCACTGTGGGCAGCTAGTGTAAGCCCCTGCTGCCGTGACTTCCCCTATGATGAGATGTACTCTGGGCCAACACACTATTCCTTCCATTAAATGCTTTTCTCAAGTATTTTGTCACAGCAATGAGTAACTAATACAAACAACAATTTAGAAAACTATAAATATACAAGTACATATTTCAGAATACATGAGAAAGTAATAGCTTAAAAATATCTAATGTTGAGGACTTGGAGGGAGCTCACAGTGTAGACTTCCTATCCTTACTTCTTCACCTTGGATTTACTATGAAAATAGGACTGTTTGAATAATTAATTTTGAAATATATTCTTCATAAAATTTCCTGTTTCTTGGAATTTTAATGTTACACATTAACCTTCACTTATGAAAGTGGAGAACTACCCCTACTCAGTAGTTTGTTTCACATTATCCTCTCACCTCCCTTTTCCCTCTCTCTTTTCTCTTCTTGATCCTTTTGTCTTGTTTTCCAGTGTGAGGGATAGAATCCTAAGCTCTACATAATCTATATTAATAAAGTGAAGCATGACTATCTCCGGCTGTTTTAAATACTCAAGGTTAGCTGGTGTACAGGCCCCTAGGAAATTTTTCTGCCTTTGCATCCCATTTCACTGCAGGAGTGCTGAAATTATAGCTCTGTGCCAACACATCTGGTTTTTTGCATGGTTCTAGGGACAGAGCTGGTGCAGCCAGCACTTTTGTCTGCTAAGCCATTCCCTTGATCATTGTTGTATTTTTATAAATTTGAACTATTTTCCAAGAAAATTTTAGTCTAATATCTGCAAATAATGACTCACTACAAAGGTCAAAATACTCAAATATATTTCACAATATATTATTGTATATTAGTCTTCTGTTTCACTTGACTGTATTCACTTAAGAATCAATACATCGTGTACATGTACCAAAGTTTTCTTTATCCATACTTTGGTGAGGGGCATCTAGGTTTTATTTTTCCAGTTCTGGCCATTGTGAATAAAGCGCTATGGACATAGTCAAGCAAGTGTCATTTTGGTATGCTGGAACACTCTTTGCGTGAATTCCCAGGAGTGGTGTAGCTTGGTCTTGAGGTAGATTGATTGCCAATTTTCTGAGAAACAACTATAGTGATTTCCAAAGTGACTGTACAATTTTGCACTCCTATCAGCAATGGATGAGTTTTCCCTTTGATCCACATCCTCACCAGCATGAGCCATCATTTGTGTTTCTCATCTTAGCCATTGTGACAGGTGTAATATGGAAACTCAGTCATTTTGATTTGCGTTTCCTGATGGTTATGTATATTTAACATTAAGTGTTTTTCAGCCATTTAAAATTCCTCAGTTGAAAATTCTTTGTTTAGATCTGTACCTCATCCCATTTTTTATTAATTTATTTATTTATTCACTTTATATCCTGGTCGTAATTCCCTCTCTCCTCCCTGTTGCCCTTTCTTTCCTCTATTCCCTCCCCTAACCTCAAAAAAGGATGCTCCTTAAGCTACATCTATGTAGAGGACTTAGGTCCCGTGCAACCATGGTCCTCTGTTGGTGTTTCAGACTCCTCAGTGCCCTCTGGACTCTGGTTAGTTGGCTATGTTAATCTTCTTGTGGAGATCTTCTTACCTCTAGGGTCATTTTATTCATCACCACTGTTTTCCACTAGACTCCCTGTCCTTCACCCAACATTTTTGGCTGTGAGTCACAGCATCTGTTTCTAACCACTGCTGGGTGGAGCCCATCAACGGAGAACTCTGCTAGGCTCCTGTCTGTAAGCATTTCAGAGTATCATTAAAAGTGTCACAGGTTGGCTCTTTTCCATGAGGAAGGCCTTGTGATGGGTAAGGCAATTGTTAGACATTCCCTCAATCTCTGCTCTATCTGCTCTATTTGGTCCTGCACGTCTTGTAGGCAGGGTAAGTTTGGGATTGAAGTTTTTGTGGGTTGGATGGTGTTTACCCCCCTCCACTGGGAGTCTTGTCTATTTAAAGGGTGTCCTTTTCAGTCTCTATGGTCCCTACAACTAGGACTATCAGCCACAGTGTCCCTCATATCCTTCCAGAGGAATATTCTGACTTAAGTCTCCAGCTTGTCACAAAGATGCCCTCACCCAGAGTTTCTCTTTTCTGTGAAGGCCTTCTGTATTCCCACTCTCCCAGGTCTGATATCCACCCATATTTCTCACTGTGCTCTTTCTCTTACCTTGGTCCCTTTTTTCAACCACAACCTCTGTCTATTCTATTTCTCTTTCTGAGTGAGATTTGAGCATCATACCTTGTATTCTCCTTCTTATTCTCTTCTTTGGGTCTGTTCATTATAGTATGCTTATTTGTGCTATATAGCTAATATCTGCTTATAAGTGAGTATATACCATGTGTGTCTTTCAGGGTCTAGGCTATCGCATCCATTTACCTGCTAATTTAATTATTTTCTTGATGACTGAGTAGTATTGTATTGTGTAAATGTACCACAGTTCCTTTATTCATTCTTTTGTTGAGGGACATTTAGGTTGTTTCAAGATTCTGGCTATTACAAATAGAGCTGCTGTGAACACAGTTGAACAAATGTCCTTATTGTATGGTGGAGAATATTTTGGATATATATCCAGGAGTTGTATAGCTGAGTCTTGAAGTAGAGGTATTCCCAGATTTCTGAGAAAGCATCACAGTGATTTCCAAAGTGGTTGTACAAGTTTGTACTTACACCAACAATTGAGGTGTGTTCCTCTTTCTCTACACCCTTTCTGGCATGTGCTGTCACTAGAAGTTTTCATCTTAGCCATTCTGATATGTGTTTGATAGAACCTCAGAGTCTTTTTGACTTGCATTTCCCTGATGGCTAGGGATGTTGATCATTTGTTTACGTGTTTCACAGCCATTTGATATCCCTCTCTTGAGAACTCTCTATTTAGTTCTGTACTCCATATTTATTGTGTTATTTTGTTTGTTAGTGTTTAATATTTTGAGTTATTTATAGATTTTGAATGTGAGCCTTTTCTCAGATGTTATATTGGTGAATATCTTTAGACTGTTATTTCATTCTATTGACAGTGAACTTTGCCTTACAGAAGCTCTTCATTTTCAAAAGATCCCATTTATTCATTATTGATCTTAGGGCCTGACCTGTTGGTGTTCTGTTCAGGAAGTTGTCTTTTATGCCAATGAGGGCAAGGTTCTTCCTCACTTCCTTTTCTAATGGATTTAATGTATATAGTGCTATGTTGAGGTCTTTGATCCACTTGAACTTGAGTTTTCTGCAGCATCATTAATGTTTCTACTTCCATTTTCCTTCATGTAACATCCAGTTAGACCAGTACTATTTGTTTATGATGCTGTCTTTTTTCAGTTGTATGGTTTTGGCTCACTTGTCAAAAGTCAATAATCCATAAATGTGTGGGTTTATTTCTGGGTCTTTGATTTGATTCCATTGATAAGCCAGTCTATTTCTATGCCAGTGCCACACATTTTTTTAATTAATATTGCTCTGTAGTATAGCTTGAAGTCATGGATGGAGATTCTTCCAGAAGTTATATTATTGTATAGGATTGTTTTAGCTATTCTGGTTTTTGTTTTTGTTTTTTCCACATGAAGTTTAGAGTTGTTCTTTCAAGGTCTGTAAAAAATTGCATTGGTATTTTGATGGGGATTGCATTTAATCTGTAGGTTGCTTTTGGTAATTTGGCCATTGTATTAATTCTACAGAACTATGAATATGGGATATCTTTATATCTTCTGATATCTTCTTCAATTTCTTTCTCCAGAGACTTAAAATTCTTGTCATACATGTCTTCGACTTGCTTGGTTAGAGTTATACCAAGATCTGAACTTCTTTTTTTTGTTGTTGTTGACTTTTTCTGTGGTTTAGGAATCAGGGTGACTGTGATCTCATAGAATGAGTTTGGAAATGTTCCTCCTGTTTATATTTTGTGGAATAGTTTGAGGAGTGTTAGCAGTAGTTCTTTGAAAGTCTGGTAGAATTTTGTATTAAAATCATTGGGTCCTGGGCTTTTTTTTTTTTTTTTTTGAAAGACATTTGATGACTGCATCTATTTCCTTATGCATTAAAGGACAGTTTAAACTGTTGCCTAATCTTGATTTAGCATTGGTAGGTGAAATATATCAAGAAAATCACCAATTTCCTTTAGATTTCCCTAAATTTGGAATACCAGTTCTTGAAGCAAAACCTAATGACTCTTTGGAATTTCTTGGTGTCTGTTTTTATATCCACCATTTCATTTCTGATTGTGTTAATTTGGATATAGTCTCACTGCCTTTTAGATAGTTTATCTATCTTGTTGATTTTCTCAAAGAACCACCTCTTGGTTTCACTGATCTTTGAATTGTTCTCTTTGTTTCTAATTTATTGTTTTCAGCTCTGTGTTTGATTATTCCCTGCCATCTACTCCTCTTGGATGTGGCCGCTTCTTTTCTTTCTAAAGCTTTCATATGTGCTGTTAAGTTGCTAGAATGAGATCTCTCCAATTTCCCTATGAAGGGTCTTAGTGATATAATTTTTTCTCTTAGAACCACTTTTATGGTATTTCATAAGTTCTGGTGTTGTGACTTCAATTTCATTGGCTTTTAACAAGTCTTTAATTTATTTTTCTTTATTTGTTCCCAGACCCATTGGTTATTGAGCAAGGAGTTGTTCAGTTACCATGAGTGTGTGGGCATTTTGTTATTTCTGTGGTTGTTAAGTTCTAGTTTTAATCCATTGTGATCTGATGAAGAGATCACAATAAGTTTATTCGATTGTCTTGTCGTGGTTGAGGTTTGCTTTGTGACCAATAACATGGTCAATTTTGGGGAAGGTTCTGTGTGGTGCTGAGAAGAGAGTGCATTATTTTGTGCTTTGGTAAAAAATTGGGTAGATATCCATTAGGTCCATTTAATTCACGAGATCTGTTAGTTTCATCATTTCTCTATTTAATTTCTGTCTTGGTTATCTGTCCATTGGAGAGAGTGAGATGTTGAAATCTTCCAGTATTAATGTATGGGAATCGATGTGTTATTAAAGTTTTAATATTTTTTTTACAAATGCAGTTGCCCTGGTATTGGGGGCATATATGTTTAAGATTGAGATGTCCTCCTGGTAAATTTTGCTTAGATGAGTATGAAGTGTGCTTCCCCATCTCTTTTGATTAATTTGGGTGAAAGTCTGTCTTATTAGATATTAGGATGGCTACTCCACTTTGTTTCTTGAGTTTCTTTGAGGGATTTGTTTCCTCTTTAAATGTCTCTATCAACTTCATAAATATGGATTTAAGGTCATTTGCCTGGGTTCCATCAGGATTAGAATATTCATTGTTTTCTGGGGGTTTTGGTAGAGCCATGTAGCCCTGTTTTTTATTCATTGTGTTCTTATGCTGGCCTTTAGTGATCTTTTTGTCTGTGGCATTGGATGCTTGTTTCCAGAACCTCCTAAGTCCTGGAAACTTTGTGATCCAGTAAGAACCTACTGGTCTCCTCAAGACAACTAGTAGAACCCTGAACCGAAAGCTGGATCTGCATGTCTATGGTGTCTTGAGTAGACTTCAGGATGGTGAGGGTTGTCCGAAAGTCTGAGGTGATAGCATACATCTTTGACAGCTGGGATCCTCTCCTTTCTCCAGAGGAATAAGAACAGGTGCTGGCATTTCAGAGTCAGTGGTTTGACTGCTGAACAGACACTGTGCTACCAGCACTCAGTCTTGACTGGCCTCTACCATCTTGAAACCAGGCCCTGTCTGCTCCTCTTTTTCAGCTGGTCTTCACAGGGGGGATTGGTAGAACCATTGATTGGAGGCTGGGAACCTCTCCGAGTATCCTGGCACTGTGTGTGTGGGGGACCAGGAGGAGTGCAAGATGTGGATGCTGGAGCAACGCTCCTCTGGAATCCTCTAGACATGCAGGAAGAAAGCCTCAGGTGCTGCGAGGCCAGGACTGTGACACATGGACCTGGGAGTTAGCCATGGGGAGCCTGGAACTCTGCATACACATCTCTCAGTATATCCCTTTCCATTATGGAAATACAGATATTGGCATTTGGAATCAGCTGCCATGTCACTTACCAAATCTGTATTCTCTGATCTTCTGCTACTCACATAAGGAACCAACTGGCTGCTGCCATCTTGGAATGCGATTTGTAGCTGTTAAAAATAATGTCATTAAATTTGAAGCAAGTGTATGAAACTAGAAAAAAAAACATCCTAATTGATGTAACACAGACCCATAAAGAAAACATGATTGGTGCCCAGCTCAGTTGTAATCAGAGAAGCTTCATTCAGAAATTGATGGAAACAAATGCAGAGACCATAGCCAGATGTTAGGCAGACCTCAGGATATCGTGCTGAAAAGAAGAAGGAATTATTGTAAGAGTGAAAGGGTCAATGACACTACCAGAAAACATAAGGAATCAACTAATGTTGTCTTACAGAGTCTCACAATGCCTGAAGGGACAACCAGGCAGCCTGCATTTGTCTGACCTGTGCGTATATTTCTTGGTTGTATGCCTTGATCTTCTTATGGGACTCCTAACAGTGTGTGTGGAGACTGTCTCTTGCTCTTTGGCTGCTTTTGATACCCTTTTCCTTCTACTTGATTGCTTCATCCAACCTTGATATGAGGGGCAGTGTCTAGTCTTCCTAAAACTTGATAGGCCATGTTTGGTTCATATCCATGGGAGGGCTACCATTTTCTGAAGAGAAATGGAGGAGAAGTGGATGTAGGGGGAGGTGGAAGAGAGACTGGGAAGAAATTAAGGAGAGTAAACTATGGTTGGAATGCAATATACTAGTAAAGAACCAATAAAACTAGTAATAATTAAAAAGAATAAATACATGGAAGACATACTCCACCAAAATTTTAATGAGTTTTGCAGGTGTAAAATTAGATTCTTCAAAAAGGAAGTTTCTTTTTTATTTCAAATTTTAATACAGTATTCATGTGGTAATCTCTAAATACAGCACAAAAAAAGATTAAAATTTTGTGTTATAAATTAGATGGGCCAACAAGATGCCTAGGTTATCAAGCCTGAAGACCTGAATTTATTTCCCAGAACTAATGCTGTGGAAGCAGTAACCCGCTTCCACTAATTGTCCCCTGATCTCTTAACATGCAGGCCTCTGTACACACACAAGAGTGTGTGTGTACACGTGCACACACACACACACACACACACACACATACACACAAGGGCACACATTAATGCATACTCAAGTAAATAAGTAGATATTAACCACAGCATATAGGAAACCAGAAGACTGAGATTATGATATATTTGAACAAATATATCTATGTCCACATTTTTTACCTTTGTGTGCAAATACATAATATAAGAATGCAAGCAATCAAAAAATATATTTTTTTCTTTTTTTCTGTTTATTTTCACATAATATTTTTAAATTTGTAAATATGAAGAACTGGAACAACATTGACCCCAAAGTAGATATTTAATTTTATTCGATTTTAGTGGGTTTTGGGGGGGGTATGTATTATATTCTGTAACAACTAACAAGATGTGTTTTTTTCTGTTTTTAATGTAATGCAGAAATAGAAAGTGTATTTTTAATATTTCAAAATGTACTTTGGTTTTAATATAAACCACTGTCATTATTATCTTTCAAGAAATTAAACTTAGAATATATTAAGACAAGTAAATTCACCTGCTTGTGATATAAATGTTCTAAGTAGCAACTTATTTTTCACAATGATGTAAGAGAAAGCTTGATTTTATCAATTACTTTTTACAAATACTAGCCTCAAGTTATTAGCCAAAAATCTCAGTGTGTGATTTAAGTGTTTAAATTTCTGTTGGGTTAAATATTCCTAAAATGTTTTCTTTTGAAATATTGTTACTGATTTTTAGAATGCCAGTGAAGAGTAAGTAATATTGCTCTATTTTGTTAGCAAATTCAGAAATCACCTGTCCCCTGAACAAGGTAACCTACAAACTAACAATGACTCATAACCTTACTAGTAAAAAGCACCCATCAACAATGTCTTCTTCCTTTTGATGATTTCTTCTTTGCTTTCATCATATCCAAAGTACTTCACAATTCTGCTTGTTCTTTGTCTTTCCAAGGATACTCTCCATCTCATCTTTGCCTGTGTAGAGGTTTTTTATTTGTCCATGTGATTTCTGTAGAGTTGTTTATACATGTCTGTTTTGCATGGTGAAAAAATGGGACAGGAAAACCTGAAAGCACAGTAATTGTAGCAGTGTCATTCAAATGAATACTGTTCTAACATTAACAAATAAATATCCCCACTCAGGGGAGATACCTTAGTGGGTAAAAGTGGCTTCCACAAGAACATGAAGTTCAGAGTCCAATCCCAAGAACTAAGTAGAATGCCAGGCATGGTGGTCTATGGCTATAAAGCAGTGTTGGGTAGGAGAGTGAGTAGTGCATCCTTGAATCTCAATGAATCACTAAACTTCAGATTCAGTGAAAGACTCTGTGTCAGAAAATAAAGGTGAGGAAAGACACCAAAGGTTACTGTTGGCCTTCACATGCATATTATACATGTAAGTGCGAAACAAAATTGCACATACCCAGAAACAAGTATATACACACACACTCTAAAACACTCGACACCCCTCCCTCAATACCTCACACATACTCACATTTTATAATTTTTTAACAAAAGGCTTGGAGAAAATGCATGTGCACATTTAAACACATAGCAAGCCACCCACAATTTTTGGCATAAGGTTATTGTGTAATTCAAATGCTGATTTCTGTATCCCCCATATCTGGTTGTAAGCCTTGTATGACAGTACAGCAGCTTACAGCCAATCACTGAGCAAGGAAGAGAATAGGGCTAGGCTTCCTGTCAGGTAGGGGAGGAGGAATTAGAAAGGAAGTAGGGGATGCAGCAAGGGGGATTGATCCACAGCCAGAAGTGCAGGAGAAATGAAGAAAATTCAGCTGAAGAAAAGAAGAACTAAAAAGGAAGTAATTTAAGGCTTTGGCAAAGAGAATCAGGATAACATAGACATTGAAAACCAGACTTACAGATGAGACTTGATAGGTATAGATCAGATGTTAGGACAGGAGTGTTCCCTTTTCTGAGGACTAGGAGAGGGATGGAGAGGGGAGGAGAGGGGGTTGGGAGGGGACGAGGGAGGGTAATTTATATTGCTAATCCCACTGCATGGGAATAGCTCTGAGACTGGCTGAGACATGAATGTCTACATATAGACAATGCTTCTTGTTGGGTACAGAATCCCTGTGACTTATTATTAATTGCCATTCTTCATGTGACCTGATGAAGATTTACAGATGTCTTTTTTTCTGTGCATACAAAGAGCAGAGGACCTGCCTTAACTGTTCTGTGCACACTTATACATTTATAATTTTAGGACTGCATAATGATTGTGAGAAATTACATGTTTCAGAACAAAAGTACAGGACACTGATGCTGGATCAGACCTGGCAGGATTTATTCCTCTCAGCATGCTGGACACTGACATCCTGCGTCCCTCATGTTCCAGCACCAAGTGCTTTAATTCCTGTGCCTCATCAGAACAGGAGAGCTCCCAGGACAGTTTCAAAGATATCTTCCAATCCCAATTGGTCCAGCATTCCAGACTGTCCTACACAGGACTACAATTAAGCCTGGAATTTCTCAACATCTAGAAACTGGACCATAAGTGCTATTCCTAGCTTGTGTAACGATTTTGCCCAATTTTATTTGGGGTGCCCAAATGAGAGAAAAAAACCTTAAGAGAACAATGACCCATTTCCCTTAAGGGGGTTTTGGTAGGTTTTTGGTTGATTTCTTGTGTGATAGATGTTTATTTTCATTGGGGATTGGTTATAAGTCATTTTTAATATTATTTAGAGAGAAAACAAGGTTGGACTCGGATTTCTCTCCTTTCCTTTATCTTTCATTCTTAGGTTTGGAGATAGGGGTTGAAATGAAAGAAGGGGGATATAGAAATATTTAGTGATGATAGGACAAAAAGTAGATTAGTGACTCTACTTCTTAACTTAAAGCCTTAATTATTACACTAAAAGCTATTTTTAATTCATTGGTATAGATTTTGTATATAGATGCAAAATGAGTTTAATTTTAGATACATTGCTATAGAATACAAATATAAGATTATTCTTCATATACACATACTATATATATATATATATATATATATATATATATATATATATATATATATATATTCTAATATGTGGTATTGTACCCATAAAACTCAATTATAATATGAAGTTTTCTTCCAATTCTTTGAAAGTGCTATTGCAGGCTGTTTAGGAAAGGGAAGTTATTTGTTAGTTGATCAAATAATGTTCACATCAGTACTAGTCTTTTTATCACAAGAATACACATCCTAGAAGTAACAGATAAATATGATTCTATAGAAAAATAAGGTAAAATAGTTAGGTAATGTTTTCAAAAAACTCAGAGACATACAGAATATGGAATTTAATGATGCTTTTATTTTAAAGATACATTTACAATGAGACAGGTTAACTTCTGGAAATACCCAGGCTGCCTCCTTAGTCATCAGAGAAATGCAAATCAAAACAACTCTGAGACTCCATTTTACACCCATCAGAATAGCTAAGATCAAAAATTCAAGTGACACTACATGCTGGTGAGGATGTGGAGAGAGAGGAACACTCCTTCATTCCTGGTGTGAATGTAAACTAGTACAGCCACTTTGGAAATCTATCTGGCACTATCTCAGAAAACTGGGAACAAGGCTTCCTCAAAAGCCAGCTATTCCACTCCTTGGAATATACCCAGGAGATGCTACAGCACACAACAGGCTACCTCAAAGAGGATGATAAGCATTGAAGAACCTCCTTATGGAGATGGCTTCAAATGTGACAAACAAGCCACTGGGGAAAATGTTCTTATTTCTATCACAGACAGAATTCTACCTAAAAATGTACAAGCTTGGATGCAGGCAGAATCAGTGGCCAAACTCTGCCAAGACAGAGTAAGCAAGTCCTCAATAGTTCTTGCCCCACAAATATGTCTGTCAGATATATTGGTCCAGAAGGATGAAAATGATGCTCCAACATTATAGAGAATTTTGGGTGACTGTTCGGACAGCAAACTGTCCCTATCATCTCTGCATTTGGGAAGCTACTAAACCATACTCCCTGTATACTCAGGTTATTAATTTTATTCCTTCTCAAGTCTCTGATGGGGTTGAAGACCAGATAGTTTAGTTTTACAATTAAGCTTAGTTGTATGTAGGGGTTAAGATGTTTTTAGGTCTATATAGACATTTTAAGTTGATAATGATGAGATATAATAAATATTGATTTACATTCAGAACTTAAGACTCACCAAGATAGGAAAGATGTCTTTTTCAAGGCTGTCAAATACAAATAGCCAAAACACTATAAATGCAACATTTATATAATTCCTGATTCATCATGGTTCTTCTTGGTGTAGATAGTTTATTGTATATATGTGTAATACTATAAATGTATATGTAAATATATTTAATAAAAAAGAAAAGAAATATTTTATTGTATATTAAGTGTATGTTTAAAAAGAACAGACTAACACTACTCAATATTGTATTGTAAACCTTTATAAATACATATAAAAGAGTCTCAATTATTTGTCTGATATCCAGGTTAAGAAATGGACTGTTTTCCAGTTTTGGAGAACAAACCCTGCTGGGAGGTGATCTGTCAGTGAAGGGACTTGAGAGTGTCTTCAGTGGAAGCCATTGTATGGTCAAGCTTGTCTGGAAACCACAGGACAGGTGGTATGTTTAGATGAGGGCGGCTCCAGTGGTTCCTGTGGCAACCAGTGAGACAATGATACCCAGTCCGATGAACAGAGGGATGAAGATCTCTATTTTCTTTTAGTCTCTTTCTAGCTGTAAAGAGAGTTCTTCAGGATCATAGAGGTAACCCCTAGGGAACAATATTTATGGGTGTGCAGAAACCTTGAAAAGGGGGTTAATGAAGGAATCAGTAATGTTATTGCTCCAAAGAAGAACAGGGGTATTAGCACATATTGAGTAACAGTGATGTTAAGGGAACGTGTAGGATGGGATCTTGAGAGTGCCCTTCAAAGACAATTGGGGGAGGTAGATCAAAGGAATGTCTTGTCACTTTCATGTGGGTAAGGCTCCATGGAGTGCATGAGGAAGGTGTTAATGGGAACAGGAGCCAGAAGAATTCCGAAGATTCTGTTGTGCCCATTGTAGGTCTCTGTAGCAAAGAATCTCCAGTGGTGGGTATTGGAAGGATTAGGAAGAAGCTGGGCAATAGCTAGATTAGAATAAAATATACAAAAAAAAAAACCCATAAGAATAGAAGAGAGGGAAGCCTGTGGAGGGCACATGGCTGGGGCAGTGGCCACCAGGTCATGGATGTCTTTCCAGGAGATTTTGTTGTTTCATTGCGTGTGCTATCTCCTCCACCTCTTCCATCCTCTATCCATCAGGGAGAGACAGGCCATCTTTTTGTTTGGTGGGCTGTTGTTGGACATTTTTTTCAAGGGACACAAATAATCCTACATTGGTCCTGTTGAAAGACATAAACCAAATCCCTTCTGGTTTTAAGAAAGGGATCTAGTCCTTTCCAAATCCTATCTAAAGAATGGTTCTATTGTACTGGCATAAGAGGAGTTATGCTTGGTGTGTGCCAATTCAGAAAACAAGAGGGTATTTGGAGCTTTTGGATAGTGTTAAAAATATTTAGGGTAGTCAGAGCCATCATTAATTGTATTTCAGGGGGTAAATGTTTGTCTTTTGTCTTACATGTTGGACTTTTAGAGTTTGATGTGCTTTTTCTATTATACCTTGGCCCTAAGAGTTGTGAGGAATCTCTGTGTGGTCAGCTATTTTCCATTGTGATCAGAAGGTTTTGAATTGGAAACTAGTAAAGGCAGGGCCATTGTCAGTTTTCAAACATTGAAGAATGCCCATGATTGCAAAGGTAGAGACCATTAACCTTTTTTAGTTTTCTTTTGTTTGGGTAGCATCACATATAAAATATTACTACGTGTCTGCAGAAACAAAGGCATATAATGTCTGCCAAATTGAGGGAGTAGGTGGCATTAACTTTCTATAAGGTGTGGAATTTCAGAACTCAGAGGTTAGTGCGCATTGTTTGAAAAGCTGAGGTAGTAATAAAGGATGCACAAGAGGAACATGTTTTTATTGTCCTCTGAAACTTAGCAAGAGGGATGTGGGGAAGCGGGCATGAGTCCTTTATATTTGTATGTGTGTGTTTGCGTGGAATTGGTTTGCTTGCTCAATAGAGCTGTGAATGTCCTGTAGAGGCAGTCTGATCTGGGTAGGTGTTTCCCTCAGATACTGTACCTGTAAAGGGATTTTGAGATCTGACATGTTGGATGCAGAAGGGAGAGGATTTTCCTGCAAAAGTGTGGAAACCTGTGTGTGTAAAGGGGAAAGTAGATTGGGAGCTAATTTGACAAAGGATCTTGATAACCAGGGGAGCAAATTAACAGCATATACACTCTCAGAAAAGAGGTTAAGGGGCCTATTGACTTCCTTTAGGGCTAAATAGATACCACATAGTTCCTAATTTTAAGGGAGTTAGTGGGGTGTATTTTGAATTGGATAATAGTGTATGTTCATCCCTAGAGGAGTAGTATATTATCGCTATGGCTCCCTTCATTCCTCCATGAGTAAATATTGCGGGGACCCCAGTGATGGGCTTCTTTGTAAAGAGCCATGTGGCTAGCCACTGCAACAGAAAAGCAAAAGCTCATTTTTCATTAAGGTAATGGCAAAGCAGCAGTGATTTTTTGAGTAGCCCTTAAATATCAGAGAGAGGAAAGTGGTGACAAGAATATCTCGTTTTTTTCCCTAAGGCTTGTAGAACTCTATGCCTGCCACTCTTAACCATAATAGTGAGTGCATCCACCTTAATTGGAACTCTAGGGGCACTATGGATCCATCCTAGCATGCTCTGGGGCAGATAAATGGCCCCTCCCAGTGTAGAGGAGGGATTAAAAATATGGAACTGTGTGGACATTGCTAGGTCATATCTCGCAAGAGCCATGACTTTTAGGGCAATATTACCAGAATTTAGAGATTGGATTGCCTCAGAGAAAAGTGTTCCTGAGGAGGAGGAGATTTTAATTTCATTTTAAGAAGTCAAAGACGGGGTGGAGAGTGTTTGTGGGAAGCAGGAGCCAGGGTCAAAGCCAGTTAAGGTTACCCAAAAGGCTCTGGAGGAGGCATGGGTGAGCTTTGGGGGAAGGGAAGGAGGGATATAATGGGGAATATTGAGGTAAGGGATTTTTATGTTTCCAAAAATATGTTGGGTGGAATAACCTGTATGTAGTGAAGGGCTATTTTGAATCCTAAAGAGGAAAAGGAAGTTATTAATTCACCTTTAAGTTGGGAGAGGAAGTGGACAAATCTCCCTATACCAGGATGTCATCAGTGTAGTGGCATATATTGGGTCTTTTCTCTAATTAAAATTGCAAGGTTTTAATACAGTGGCCACAGCCTCCTGGCAGAGGGTGGGACAGTTAGTCATTCCCTGAAGAACTGTTCATTCATATTTTGAGATGTTAACTGAGGAGAGTTAGCACACAGTTTCAAGGGTGGGGAGAACCAGATAACAAGCAATCTTTGATGTCTATCGCCATTAAAGGATATTGGCAGGGATGGCTGATATATGGGGCAATCTGCTCTTGGAGAAGCCCAGACTCACTTGGTTTTATTAGTCACCCATAAGTCTTGTAGCAGTCTCGATTCCCCTAAGCTTTCTTTTTATAGTGAAAACAAATGTATTCCATAAACTGTAGGAGAGGTGAATATGTTGTGGTAGAAGCTGCCCTTTTATCAATTCTGCGAGGGCTTCCTCCCCTCAGGGTATCCAGGCACCCATGATTACAGGTTTTGAACTCAAAGGAATGAAGATTAGCTTGATTGGCAGGTCTGAAGGACCCTGATTCAAAAGTGAGAGAGTGTATAGTGGGGGTGGGTGGAATAGACAACTTTGATACAGCTCTTCCAGTGTTACATCCCTTTTAGTAACAGAGTTCTTCCAGTGATATAGCAATACAACTCCTCCGGCACTACAGCTCTTTTTGGGAGGGGGGAGTGAGGGGAATAAAAGCTATATAAACCTTGGGGAACTGGGTAGGGTCTCTTTTTTTGTGAATGAACATTATTGGCTGATGCTGAGGTACTGGACATGCTTTATCTGAATGGAGAGGAATCCCATATGCTAGGGTACATGACTATCTAAAAAACTAGGAGGGCGAGGGTTGCAAGGCTGTGTGCACCAGGGCTTGAAGGCACAGAGCAGAGAAGGAACAATCCTAACTCTTGCTATTATCAAGATTGAGATTGTCAGGGTTTGGACACATCTCAAGTTGGCTGTAGCTCCATGCCTGTTTCCCAGGTCATTTAGTCCATGTGCCCCACAAGAGTAAATTAAGGAAGGATCCAAAGGAACAACTTTTTATCCAGTAAGAAGTATATTTCAACCAAAGAACGTTAGTACAAAAATATGGCTCTATGGAATACTCATTCAAAATATGATGAGAAATAAATGAACTTTTGGTCAAATGTATAACAGTATTTTTCCCTTGCTGTTGTCATATAAATACAACTACATAAAATGCAACTATATGGTTTAATAACACATATCATGATATTCATGTTACACCAATAAAGAGTTAGCAAATTGTTGAATGAACAGATGAATAGCACATTGATATGTACAAATGTCTTGGTGACTCTGAATTTTCCAAAGAGTAGGTGAATATCATAACTAATTTCTGTAATTTCCATGGTCATTCTTCGGGCTTTATATTGTTGCCAGAAATGCCCATGTAGTTTTTCCCCTAATCCAATAAAAGACTTAAAATTAATTTGAAATATTAATCTGAATGACTTACAATTTATTATATGATGTTAGAATTTCATTCAAATACTAAATCTCAAAAGTATTTAATCTTAAGTTTACTTAGTACAGGACATATTTTAAATATGAGGGGGCATGAAAGAATCTTTTCACAGTTGCATGGTTTAAAAATGAGTGCTCGTAGCATAAGAAAGTTTTGGTGAGGTACCAAACAATACAACTTCAATACGTGTATTTAGAACATTTTTACAAATCTTAATTCAAGTTGAATTCTCTGAAATGTCCAACAAAAAGTGGATTATCTAACAAAATAAGTATACCTTCAATGTTAACAATTCAAATAATTGAAAAACTTTGAATTACACCATTGTTTTTGAAGTATTGGTATAAATAGAGAGAGAACATCAAGGAATTTCACTGTAAATTCACTATAATTGAGTCTCAAAATAAAAAATATTACATTTCATTTCTTGAATCCACATCCTCAGTATAGCCTGAGGCCTTTTTTTCCTTTCAGAATACAATATTTATTTACAACCATTGAAAATATTTTTTGATTTAAGTATGCATTTATTATTTAGTTTTTAAATTTTTGGCTGAGATGCTCATGTGATATAAAAATTTATTGATTAAAAGGAATTGCCAGATAACAACTTTGATGCAAAACTTCTGTTCACATGTGTGAATGGAGGGAAATTAGATTCCTAAGAACCATGTGTCAGCTTGCCCGTGTCAAAGATATACAATTTATATTGTGCCATCTGGTCAAGGGACAGGGAATAACAAAACAAATTCTAGTTCAATAAAATACAAGTTATATGTCCATTAGTAGAAAAAAATCAATATTGCTGAAGGTTCTGTTTAAGATTCTACTGACTCTTGCTCTTTTGATCTGTTGATGTAATTCTTCATAAATTTAAATATCAACTTTTAAAAATCTAATTTTTGATAAGGGTATAATCTTTTTATATAGCAACATATGTTTTGGAACCTAATCAAAAGAGAAATTATTGCTTTCTGAGAAAGGATTAAGTTGTTCTGCCCTGAGGAGATTTTCAAGTAAGACAAAGTATGCTAACAAATGAATCATCTCAGAAATAACCATAAAATCTGGATAACAAATTTGAAAGCCTGAAAATAAACTTTTTCTTTAATCCCTGTACTCCTTTGAGGGAAAGGATTAAGACTTTTGGAAATTGTACAGATGGTGTGCATATGATTTTGATGACTAGTTTGAAGACATTCTGAGTTTCAGTGTGCCTCAGGTACTCGATGCTTTGGTAGGAGCACACATTCTTTCTCTACAGAACCTGGACACAGATGCTAGAGCAACTTTCCTCAAAAAGAGTAAATAATCCTATAGAGATAAAGGCACAGAAATTTCTAAATGTAAATCCATCCAAATCCCTTACTGATGAATTACAGGTTACGTAGAAAAATTCAAAGCAACTTTTATGTAAATGTAAAACATTGAAATAGAGCTTTTCCTACATAGGCAAGATGCAAGTTGTGGTTAAATATGAGCAAAACATTTTTGACTTTTTTATGACATGGTTTCTCTATGTATCCCTGGATGTCCTGGACCTGTCTCTGTGAACCAGGGTGGCCTTGAACTCAGAGATCCATAGGCTGGTATTAAAGGTACATGCTACCAGCATCTTTTTCACATTCTTTTTTTTTTTTTTTTTTTTTTTTTTTTTCACATTCTTAAGACCATTTCTTGTAGTAGTATAACAGGTTACAGAATCTCAACTTGCCCCAAAGTACAATGAAAATTATTCAAATAAAACAATTAAGAAAAATGCCATTCTTTTTGAATGAAAAAAAGATAAAGAAATTAATTTCCAAATGCTATCCTCTGAGTAAATTTTAATGTACTTAACTGTAATCATGTCTATTAGATTACCTGAAATGATTCATTTCAAAAGTGAAAGCTGGTACGCCTTTAATTATCATCTCCAATGTTTTCCCACCCACCAGGCTTTGACAACTATCATTCTTTCTGAGTCTATGAATATGACTTCAAAATTCCACATATGAGTGAAATTATGTAATTTTTATATTTATATTAATTTTTAACTTAATTTATTTTTATTAATTTATTCAGATTACCTCTGAATTTTTATCCCCTTGCTTGTCTCTTTCCATTCCTCCACACCCCCCCGCCTTTCACCCTGCCATAGTGACAACTCACAAAACCTGAAATTCTGGAGCTCCCTGTACTGTTTGAAGGCATCTCAGATGGTACAAGTCTGTTTTCCCAAGCAACCGTTACTGTTTTATAACAACGAGGAGGCACCTTATAAATCTCATTACTTTTGGAAACTTCCCAAGAATTGTGAATCTTGTTTAATTTCTAAGCCTTGTAAATTTTGTCTAAATCCGGAGTATTAACAACCCTCCCTCAATAGGGGGAGATTTCAGTTTGGAAGCTACACAACAAATCTACCTTCCAAAGTTAATTTTAGGTGTTTAGGTATGAAGTAAATGATGAGATACTTAGTGAAGTACAAGAATTTGTTTTTCGAGCCAAATAATTCTAGGCTTAACTTCATCTTCTGGAATAATATCTGTATAAAGTGGCAGGTTCATCAATAACTGAGCTGGTATCTATTTATCACATCTGTTGATATGCTGTGCCATATACCATAAATGTATTGAGTTACTCTGTATTGATTTAAGCTACTCATACTAATAAACTGAAAAAAAAAAAAGTCTGTCAACGCAGAATTGGTATAGTTTTGGGCAAGTTATTTATTTATTTTTGTTGGGTTCATTCATTAAGAAAACAGAACTAATAGTCTATTCACAATATTTAAATGAAAATTGGAATAATGTAGTTTGTGATCAATTCATAGTGGTAGAGAATATAATAGACATTATTTTCGGTATATTTAAGGAATGGGCAGAAGCTCCTTAACATTAGAAAAGATTATTACAAGCAGGCATAGGCACTAAGGATCAACGTCTACAAATGATTCAGATATTCTTCTAAGTAGAGCATTGCATCTATCTACAAAGTCTTCCACTGTCCATGAATATAGTCTGTCAGTGCCGATTATGCTTCCAAACACATCTTTGGAGTTGTAGGGAAGATTTATGTGTAAAGAGACATTAAAATAGTTAAGCCCCAGAAAAATGTAAGGAATGATGTAAACAGTCACCACAAGAACACACAAAACTACTCTTTGTGGACAAAGAAGTATATTAAAGAAAACAATAAAACAAATAATGAAAGAAAGAAAACCTTTACTAGACTACCTCAGGTAATTAGAAGGGAGAAAAGAAGAAAGGAAAAAGGGAAGGTGGGAAGGTAGAATTGGAGGGAGGGAGGAAAGAAAAAGGGAAGAAGGAAGGAAAGAAAGGAAGTCTTGGATCCCAAAATACCAAAAACCGAAGAAAATATATTTATACTTATTTATCCTTTACCACACAGGTATGATATTCTGTTTTATGAGATATATGCTGGTGGTTACACAGCCCGTCTCAGTTTGCTAAAATCCATAAAGCTTTATATTTATGAGATTTGCAGGATTCAGTATGCATATCACATAATTTTTGAAAATTAGGTTTTTTTTAATTCACATTTGGTGTCTGTCCTACATGTATGTCAGTGTGGGGGTGTTGGATGCTCTGGAACTGAGTTACAGACAGTTGTGAGCTGTGATGTGGGTGCTAGGAACTGGACATGGATGCTTGGAAGAGCAGACAGTGCTCTTAACCAATGCGCCATCTCTCTGTTAAACATATGAAATAAAGAGAATAATAAAGTCATTATTTTACATTTTATAATATAGAAACTGTATGACCTTCACTTGGTAAGAAAGATAAATATAACTTATATTTCTTAAATAAGATTTCTGTGTTTGGATTACATATAAGGATCTGCTACTTAGACATGTATCAGTCACAGAAGCATTCCACACACTCTCTTCCAACTTGAGAATTGTTACTTCTTTGTATCAGGTTGAAAACTGTCAGAAAAGGCTCAGAGTAGATATGCCAACTGGACTTCAAGAAAATGTAAATGTGTTTTGTCGATTAGTTATTCTTTTTAATAAGTTAATTGAGAATGTAAAAATTCTGTGATGAAATAAGCTTTAGTATTAATGGCTATTAAAATTTTAAAGTTTCTTATACTAAAGAAATTATGGGAATGAAATGTACTGTTCTTTTCAGAATAGTGTATTTATTCACATGAATGGACATCTTATCTTTGTTTTCTTTGTTAATACCTAAAATTAGTCAGAAATAAATACACTATAAAATGAGAACACAATGAGTTAAGCTAGGCCATTAGGAGAAATACTTCTTGGTGTTCCTTTAGAAAACTGTAGTTTATTTCTGTTTTTCACTTAACTGTATACAACTGTAGTCTTCTGAGGCCTCTAAGTACTGTGGACAATGATAACTTTAGATAGTAACTATAACCCAGTTCTTCATTTCGCATTTGCCAATTTGAATTCTCCCTTTTATACTCCATCTTAGTCACATTTCAGCTTGGATTGATTGAGTCGCACATTTTCAAAAACATGTATTTGAAAAATCTGTTATTTTCTATCTTGGTTATAACACATATATGTGCTGATAAGTTTCCGGCATATTTGCATTTTTTGTTTCTCGCTACTTGATGATAAATTTAGCAGCAAATACAACAACAGGGGCTGCTAACATTGATTCTCCTACATCACCTAACTCTAAGTTGTATCAGTGATTGAACAATTTGCATATCAGAATCAATGCTTTATTAAATCCATGTGATTAACCTACACTGGCTGTCATGCTTATTTATTGATTGCTAATAGAACCTTTCAACCCAATTCTTCCTGATAGAGGTTAGAAGAAACCATGTCATGACTGCTTCGTATTTGTACTTAGACTTTTCTGAAAACAACCTCTCTTCCTGTTACCTCCAAACCAAACAAATTTAAATTATCTATAATTACCAGTTATATAACTGGATTTAAAATAGGAAATGTCAATGAGATCTTCATTTTCACATATTTAAACTACCCAATTTGTTTTTAAACCCTGTACCTAAATGAAATTGTTTCACAGTAGGGCAAATGTTGCTATGGTTGTGAGTTTTATGCATAGCAATAAGAAAGCTGAAGAATATATTTAAGGAAACTAAATAGTTTGGATTCAAACAAAATATGTACTAAGAATAAGTAGCATATGGGAAATTTTTCTATAATTACATTTTAAATCAACTTAAAGGAGCTGATTTAAAGTATAGATACTGTACATGTTATAATGGACTATTTTTACTATGTTCCTCTTTCTAAAATATTTATAACTTTTTTCTGTTTTATTTTCTATAGTTTCTACATTATTTCTACAAGTCACTGCAAATAGGCATTCATGTCACATATATATACATACATTGCCCCTAATTTTCACATATACGTAAATTTCTTACAGACAATATTTGAGTATGCTTAATTTTATGTGTTTGGCTCCATCAAAGTATCTAAAAAGTTATATTTTGAAAGGAAGCAGTTAGAGAAGTAGTTGAAAAACATGCCTATTTTTCACACTATTTACAATTCCATATATGTGTACTGTATTTGCATCATTTACATCGCTTTCTTCTTTAAGCTTCTCCCGTCTTACCTCAAATCCCTCTCAAATTTGTGGCCTCCTTTTCTTTTATTATTATTGTTGTTAATGATAAATATAAATCATAATAGTACAAGGTAGTGAGTTCATTTACTTTTTTTTTTCTTTTTTTTTTTTCTTAATTTATTCTTGTTACATCTCAATGTTTATCCCATCCCTTGTATCCTCCCATTCCTCCCCCCCCCCCCTTTTCCCCATTATTCCCCTCCCTATGACTGTTCCTGAGGGGGATTACGTCCCCCTATATATTCTCATAGGGTATCAAGTCTCTTCTTGGCTACTTGCTGTCCTTCCTCTGAGTGCCACCAGGTCTCCCCCTCCAGGGGACATGGTCAAATGTGAGGCACCAGAGTACGTGAGAAAGTCGTATCACACTCTCCACTCAACTGTGGAGAATATTCTGACCATTGGCTAGATCTGGGAAGAAGAGTGGATAAAGAAACTGTGGTACATATACACTATGGAATACTACTCAGCTATTAAAAACGAGGAATTCCCGAAATTTGTGGATAAATGGATTGAGCTAGAAATGATCATAATGAGTGAGTTAACCCAGAAGCAGAAAGAATCAAATGGTATATACTCACTTATATCTGCATACTAGCCCAAGGGGCATGTCCCACGAAAGCCTTCACTTACCAGGAAACTGGGACAGAGGGGAAGGCATCCTATTGGGACTCTAAATGAGAGACGCATGGGAGAACAGCAAAATAAAAGGATCCAGAGGGTCCTAGAAACCTACAAGTAGAACAATATGATAGGCAGATTTGGGCCCAGGGGTCCCGCTCAAACTAAGGCACCAGCCAAGGACAATACAGGAGGTACACTTTAAACCCCTTCCCAGATCTAGCCAATGGTCAGAGTTCATTTACTTTTAAAAAAATTTTTTTATTAATTTATTCTTGCTACATCTCAATGTTTATCCCATCCCTTGTATCCTCCCATTCTTCCCTCCTTCCCCCCATTTTCCCATTATTCCCCTCCCCTATGAGTGGAGAGTGGGATATGACTTTCTCACGTACTCTGGTGCCTCACATTTGACCATGTCCCCTGGAGGGGGAGACCTGGTGGCACTCAGAGGAAGGACAGCAGGTTTCCAAGAAGAGACTTGATACCCTATGAGCATATACAGGGGGAGGTAATCCCCCTCAGGAAGAGTTCATTTACTTTTGATCACATGTGTGTATATGTAGGGTTGACCACTTGGAGTTGGATAAACCATACTAACCAATGAGGGAAGCTCATCCCTTCAGAATATTGATTCTCTCAGCAGCCATGACTGCTTGCAGCTAGAGTTGTGGACCCTGTGAAGTGTCCTCATGCATGTTTGCATGTTATTTGCTGTCATTATTCTTCAAGTTTTGTTTATTCAACCATATTGTAGAAATTTCATGAGGGCAGCTTTTTTATAAGAGGACTCTCAGAATAGGATTCCATTAGCCTACAGACTAAGGCCAACAATAGACAGGTGGGATCTAGTAAACCTAAACAGATTCTGTACAGCTAAGAAAACAATCCATTGAGTGAAAAAGAAACACAGAGAATGGGAGCAGACCTTTGCCAGCTATACTTCTGAAAGAGGATTAATATCCAGAAAACATAGGGAACAAAAATACAAAGAGTCAAGAACATAAATGGCCCAACTAAAAGTGGGCTGTAGATCTGGACAGTATTCTCGAAAGAACAAAGAAAAATGGTGTAGAGCTATCTGAAGAAGTGTCTGTCACCTCTACCAACTAAGGAAATACAAATTCAAGCTACTTTATGACTTTATCTTACCACAAAAACAATCAACAAGGGAAGTGTCATTGATTGTGGGTTGGCTTGGCAACTGGTACAGCCACTCTGGAAAACAGTGAGAATTTCTCAAAAAACTAAAAATAAATTTACCATGTGACCCAGCTATACCACTCCTTGGCATATGCCCAAGCTATTTGATATCCTATTCCACATATACTTGCTCATCTATGTTAATTGTAACCCTGCTCAAAATGAATATATATGTACATATACATATATATGTGTATGTGTGAATATATATCTATAATGGTGAATAATAATGGATATGTTATATATAATATATACATATATAATGGTTAATAGGTACATGTGTGCTATAGATATAGAAATCTATAAACAATTAGTAGTATTTAGCTTATATTCATTTTACATTTGTGATTAAAAATGTTATGGAAGGAATGTCTAAATGATACCAATATACCCTATTCATTGGTAAGGTGTACAGTAACAGGTAAATCCAAAAACACTTGACTGGTAATGATTAATGAGAAAAGTGATCAGAAGTCAAATGTGGATAAAAAACTATAAGGCTTCTCAATTAAAAGGTTAGTTACTTCTGATAGAAGAGATTGAGAAATAGAAACACCTAACCATGACAACCATGTACACTGCAATGTCCTGGAGAAAAAAATCCCTATAGCACATTTAGGAATCAATGCTTCAAAAGCAGAAAATTTCTAATGAATAAGCTGAGGATACATTTGATGAAGTCCTTCTTGAAGCTGCCCAAAAGTTACGGGGTATCTTCTTCATGGTGAACCTACAGGTAAGAGTCATTATTATTTTAAACATCCATCAAGAGAGGAATATTTGGTATGGTTTCCTATCTCGTGATTTAGTCATCTGGCTTCCACAGAGCTCCTTCTACACCTCATGTGTCAACTCAAAGCACCGTGTCATGGTGACTGGTGATCAGTTCTCCTAACAGCTGCGGTTACCCATTCAGCTGTCAGACGACCTAACACATCTAAAGATACATGTTTTCCTTAATGTTGACATAAAAACTGAATTCCTTTCATTCTTTATAAAATTACATATGCAAAAACATTCTTCCTTCTACAATATATTGTTATAAGTACCAAGACATTTTATGTAATGGTCAACCTATTTCATCTTATGCCTTTTAAAAAGCAAGTAATATGCTGAATTGTGGCTCCATGCACCTTTAATTCCCAGCACTTGGGTGGCAAAGGAAGGCTGATCTCTAAGACTGATGCCAGCCTGGTCTATAGAGTAAGTTCCAGGACAGCCTGAGCTACACAGAGAAACCCTGGTCTTTTTTAAAAGCAGGTATTACAATGATCAAAGATCATGTACAACACATTATTTTTCAAGAAGCAGGGTGTCATCCATGCTTTAAATGGAAGCCATATTGATTGGATGAAGTGATTTCTGTGTTCTGTGCAGCCCTTGGAGATCATGCTGATGTCTGTGATCAGGGCTGCCACCGACCAGGTTGCTGTCTCTAGTCCACGTTCCAATTGGAGGCCATGTTGCTGTCCATGATCCATGATGCACCCAGAAGCCATGTCCATGCCTGCGGTCCCTTCTGCAGTCAGAGTCCACATTAAGGCCTATCTTTTATGCTGCCACCAGAAACTATGTGGTTTCCATGCTGCCGCTGGCTGTGAGGGGTAAACAAGCTTCTTTTGCTGCAGTACCAATGACTACAGACATATAATTATAAATTAGAAACACTGAAGGCTTCTGTGACCACCTGTACTGTTCCTCACCCACCCCCAAAAGGAATAGTCTAGACAGGAAGTTATTGAAGCGAGTCCTTATATTTTTTGAAAAAGTTACTGTTGTGTAGCTCACAAAGTTATAGCCTCTAGTGGGGAGTAGGGATATAGAAGAATTAAGTTATTTTTAAGAGGCTGGCCACTGGGAGTTTAATCATGCTCCAATGAGTATATGAGTAAATTGGACTTGGTATATTTTTTTCTTTTCAATTTTGGGAATGGCACAAGGGTGAGATCGTGGACCTGGGAAGAATAGGAAGTGAGTATGATTGGGGTGCAATGTATAGATGTCCAAAATAATTAATAAAAATATTATGTTGCAGACTTTAAAAAAATCAGGCTGCTAAGTATATTTGAAAACACGTTTGTGTTTACATTCTTCTTCAAAGAAGAAAATTAGTAGCCTTATTGTAAAGCTTTAAAGAGTATAACATTACTTTTAAATCCAGAAAACCTCTCATTAGAATTGTGTGAGCTGAACATTCATTCTCCGCTAATTTACATCTGCTCATGCCTGGTTAAGAGTAATTTTGTAACCTAATGTTAAGAGTTTATATGTTTTCAAAATGAATTTTTTCATTGTTTCTTACATTTATTACAGAATGCTTTTGAAAATGTCCTGTGTGGAAGTCACAGCACTTGATAATTCTCTCCATTGTTCATCTACAGGGAAGTCACATGACACTTGGCCAGCTATGTGCTCATTACAATCTGCTAAAGCCGGAGGCCACTGTCATGATTATTTAGAGAAGCTCTCTGATTTAAAAAAAAAAAAAAATGACTGAAATAACAGAAAATATCAATTCTGCCTGATTTGAAATGTTTGTTTTCTTACTTTATTTGTACTCCAAAGATAATTTCAGATTCCTTTTCATGTAGTTGCATCTTGTTTTTCCTGTATGCCAGTCTGTTTTCCCAGTTCTCGATGTAATATTAGCAACCTTAAACAGCGTTATAAGCTGTTCCTGCCATTTAGCGCAAGTAACATGTAGAAAGACACCCAGTTGTATCTTCTGTTCTCTCTTAGAACTCTTGAGAATACAGAAGTTTTCTGACACCCCTTCCCTTTCAGTTCCGTGCCCTGGAATCTGTGTTTTCTTCTCTCCAATTTTGTCTGTCGTGTTCTGTATCCACATTCCAAATAAAAATCGCAAAATGGGTTTGGGACAATGCCTCAGTATTTACGTGGACTTGTACTTACAGAGAATTGGAGCTTGGATGCCTACACACACATAGGGTAGCTTGAAACTACAGCACTAGGGAATCCAATGTCATCTTCTGTTCTCTGTGGGCACTACATTCACATGAATACACATAACACACACACACACACACACACACACGCACACACATTTAAGATTGTATTTCTAATATATACTATATATTACAATAGTATACATTACATTGCATATAATATTCAATAATATATTATTAATAGCATTATATTATTAAGTATTAATATCATATAATACTATATTAACAATGTATTATTATTGAATATTCTAAACAATGTAATATATGATATGTTTTATTATAATATATAGTATATATTAGAAATTCAATATTATAAGATAATAAGCAATGGAGATGAGTCCAGAACAGAAAGTGCTTGTATGCTTCATAGAATTATTGCCATTTGAAGTTCAACTGAGAAAGAGGCTACAACATTTTAAGCACCCACCAGTTGTTGAAACAAATCCCAGAAGACATAAGACAATAGAGATTGAATCATCAAAGTTAAATCGTTATGATAGTTTGTGCAATGAGTGGCTTTAGAGCTCAGAAACTCTTTTCATTGTGACCCAAAGATCAGCTGTCAGAAAGAATAGGGGATCCCTGGTTCTTAAGCATTCAGCTCAATTTACTTAGCCTACTACTAATTTTACATGCAGACAAGAATGACAAAAGCTCTCTGTGATCTAAAACTTATAGTGCAGCCAAAAATATCGAATCAAGGGAGAAATTGTTTTTCAGTGAGTCTTGGTGCAGTTGTTACCAATATATACAACAAGTACTGGCGTCCTTGAAAAAGAAATGTGAGACAAGGGGCAGAGACCTTGAGAAATGGATGGAAGTTCTCACTAGTGATTGAATGGAGTTGGGTTGTTTTGTCATTTGAATTTAATTTCAAAACACAAAAGAGGGAAGGAATGTGGGATCTTGTTAAAAATCTGTATTTGAGATACAATGAAGGAATATTTGGGGAGAGCTTTCTCAAAACCAAATCATTGTCATCTTGGAAAAAAACTGTGAACAATTTTACCACCTATGAAAGCCATCATTGGATGAGATTAACTGTGTCAATAGTAATTAATAACATCTGCAGACTGTCTACAATAGGTGCTTCATAAGAAAGAGTGGCCGAGCAAGTTGCTTGTTCACCATAGTTGATTTATTTAAAAAATAATTTATTCAGATTACACCCGATTGTTATTGCCTCACTTGTATCTTCCCATTCCCCTGTTCCTCCCTTTTTCATCCTATTCTCCTCCCCTAGACCCATGACAGAAGGGGACCTCCTCCCCCACCATATGGTCACAGCCTATCAGGTCTTATCCTGGTAGCCTGCTTACTCTTCCTCTGAGTGCCACCAGGCCTCCCCACCAAGGATAAGTGGTCAAATTGGGGCACCAGGGTTCATGTCAGGGGCAATCCCCACTCTCCCCACCACCAGGGAGAATGTGCTGTCCATTGCCTGTATCTGAACATGGAGTCTAGGTTTACTGCATGCATTCTAGGGTCCAGTAATCAGCTATGAAAGAGAAGCATCCTCAACCTTCAGCGAAAATAAAAGCTGAAACGAAACCGTGTGTAAAGACCTCATGGAAGGCTGAGCTCAAAATTAAGGAAATAAATGGATGAGCCTTCAAGCCTTGTGTCTCATTCCATCACAGATACATGACTTAAAAATAATAAGAACTTTGAACAAAAATATTTAGTAAAATAGAATTATATTTGTTACTTCTGTAGGTTTGGCTTTTCTAATGGTAAATATTGAAAGTAATAGTTGTTTTAGTTTGCATATTTAAAACTTTATTTTATAGTCGTAATTATGATAAAAATTTCCTAAGAAATCAGTTAATCAACCAGTTATCTAGAAGAAATTGGTTTAAACTTTAGCCAGTGGATTGTAGAAATAACCCCAAATATGTGCTGTTTCAGATGGCTGGAATTTGGCTGAATCAATTTGCACTGAACCATTGGTCAATTAAAGGATAAGTTTGAATAAAGGACTGTTTTTGTCAAAGGCACATTCAGAATGAGGAATTATCTCCATACAGAGTAATGCATTCTCTTATAGCCTTCTAGAACATTATAGAATTGTCTTATTTACAAATAGTTTTCATTTTAGAACTTCTTATATTTTTGTCATGTTAACTTCTCCTTTGTAATGATTACTATATAAGAACTGAATCATATTCTTAGATTACTCTCTATGAACATATATCATCACTTTTTCATTACTACACAAATATTTGCTGCTTTTTAATAATCACTTATCCCACTGTTTACTTCTTTCACGATGAATTGAAGAAAACTGAAAGAAGAATTTATTCCTTTTCATGAAAAAGTTTCAAAGACATTAGTAATATGGTTAATGAAAAATTATTATTGTTTTGATCTTAACATATTTAGGACTCAACATCATGATCTTAAAACTCAAACTTAAAGATTATTTGACATTATCTTGTTTTCTGAAATATGATTAAAATAATGAATTTTGTCAGTAGAATAGAATCAATATAAAAAGTTTCATATTTCAGTCCTGTAAAGATAGTTTAGTGGTTACAGGTATCTACTGCCAAGCCAGAAAACCTGAGTTTAATCCACTGGGACTATGAGATAGAAAAAAACTGACTCTTGGATGTTGTCCTCTGATATCCACAAGTATTCCATGTGTCTTAGTTGTTTCCTTTTGCTGTGGTAAAACTCACCATAATAAGAATGAACATGAAGAAGGAAACAATTTTATTTCTCATCTTACAGGGTACAGTTTATCATAGAAGAAAACCAGAGCTTGAGGCCAGGATAGGAACCTAGAGGCAGGAAATGTAGCAGAGACCTTGAAGACATACTTGGCGGCTTGATTTCATGAGTCATTCAGCTTATCTTTTTTTAATACATCCCAGGGTGACTATTGGTGGAACACCCTGTAGTGGTCTGGGCAACCATCCACCTCAACCATTAATAAAGACAGTATGCCATAGACTTTGCCTATAGAGTGATCTGATAGAGGCATTTTCTCAACGGAAATTGCTTCCTCCCGTATGATTCTTGTTTGGGTCAAGTTGACAAAAACTAAGCAGCTCACTATGGGCGCACACACACTCACAGAGTAAATACATACATACTTAACTTTGTGTATAAACTTTACATTTTACCATTTTATTTCTTCTATTTAATTATTTGCAATTATATAATTTAGTGGGACTCTCAGACATGCCAGTAGTATCATGACACAGAGGCTTCTTAATATTTTAGTGCTTAGGCCTTTTAGCTAGAGCAGTCTTCTAGCTAGCTCTCTTGCTTAACCCAGCTAATCCTGGCATTATGTCCCACCACCTGGCTAGCTCTACCTCTTTTCTTTCCTCTGTTCCACTGTCCCATCCATTCACCTTCCTCTACCAGTCTTTTTCCCCCTCTCTCCTTCTCTCTCTCTCTCTCTCTCTCTCTCTCTCTCTCTCTCTCTCTCTCTCTCTCTCTCTGTCTCTGTCTCTCTCTCTCTTTCTCTCTTTCTCTTGATTCACAGAAAAGTCTATCAGATCTTCTGGGCCTTCCACTCTCCACTTCTTAGCCAACTATTAATTGTCAGCTCTTTATTACAACCAGTAGGCAAGCGATAAAGAATAAATATTTACAAAATATATGATTGGTGATAAGCCATAGAAATAACAATACCAAGATGTGGCTAGTATTTAGCAACCAACAATTGAATATGCAGACACACCTTCACACAATGCACTCCAACATCTCCCCTTTTCAATTCAATAAATATATTTTTTCTCTAACATCACTAAACTATATACAAAAAGAAAAATTATGAGAACTATTAGGTAAAAATTCTACTCACAATATCCTTTCCATTTGTTTTTGGCAACCTTCGAGAAAGTACTCCACTATCTACCCTATCTTGGTGAGTCCAAAGTTTTATACCTAAATCACTTGCTATCGCTATTCAAGCTTTCACATAAAACATCTTCTTAGTCCCATAAAACAATTTCCCAGATAGCACACAACTTAAGATTTTATGCTTTTTAATCTTTATAAACTTAACACTTCTTTTGTGAGTTTTTCTTTTCTGAAACTTGTAACAAGAAAAACTGTTTAGTCTTCAACCCTATCAGACACCTGAGAAAGAGAAATATTACATGAGTAAACAGGAAATACAAAGCAAGCCACTTCCAAATCTATAAAAATGACAGAGACTAATGACTACCTTATTAGTCACCTTAGGTTCATCTGTGTTAGTGGGGCATCCATCTTGCTACCAGGCCCAGAAAATCTAACAAGCCTTTCTGTCAATCAGAATTTGAAGGACTGTCCTACCTTGTCTTGGCAAAGTTAGACAATTGACACCCCAGTGTCATGCTTGTCCACAGTTTTGACAGAATATTGTCAGCAGTCATGGTATAGAGCAGTTGTCTGACCAGTGTCTACCTTTGCCACATTTGAAGCAAGCTCCTTGTGGAGGTTCTTCTATGCCCATCATCTTCTTCAGAGTAGAATGGAGTACTGGCAGGAGCTGATGGGTCTTTCTGTCAGAAAACCATTTTGTTATTAAAACGTCTTGTGTCTTTTTTTTTTTTTTTAACATCTTGTGTCTTATTCTTAAGATCTTTGGAGTGTTTGATGACCACCTATCTATCTGAAGTATATGAAAATAGACAAACGTTCTTTGTTTCTAGCTACTTACTTCTTAACCTTGAAAATATATACAGGAGGCTAAAAAAAAAAAAAAAAAAAAAAAAAAAAAAAAAAAAAAAGCTTAATTCTGCAATTAACTAAACTAGTACTTAACATAACTACAAGTATGATTTATAGGCCCTGCTCATTCACTCACTCACTCACTCACTCACTCACTCACTCACTCACTCACTCACTCACTCTGCTGCCACTGTGCCAGAAGCCAACAGGATGGACAGGGGCGGTTTCTTCATGTTTTCTGCCACCTCTGTGATTTCTCTCCAGCTCATGTGGCGACCTGAATGTACCTAAGGTGCTCCTCTCACACAGCAGCATGCTGCCACAGAGCAGCATTTAGCCTCCTGAGTTTCTATACCTGGATTTTCTTGTCTGGCTTCTGTGTTTGGTACTTTTGCCATAAACCTGGACTTTCTACCTAAATTTGGATTCTCTGCCTAAGTTTCTTCCCCTGTTGGCATGCCAGATAGAGCAGTACTTTTGAACCTGCCAGCGGTATGAGTAATGACACTGAGGTATTTTCATATTCTAAGGTTTGGCTTTTTAGCAAGGGCAGTCTCCCAGCCAGCTGTGTGCTTTAGCCTGACTAACCTGGCATTACAGCCTACCACATGGCTAGCTCTACCTACCTCTTTGCTCTGCTCTTTTCCATCTGTTCCTCTCTGTGTCCATTGGCAAATCTTCCACGCCTCTTTTCTTCTCCCACTGTCTCATTCTTTCTAGGAAGTTCCACCCTTCATTTCCTGGCCAGATACTGGCCATCAGCTTTTTATTACAACCAATAGGCAAGTGAGGAAAGACAAATATTTACAAAATATAAGATTGGTGTGGGCCGTAGACATAACAATACCAAGAGCCAGCTATTACTTATCTCTCTGCTGGTCTAGCAATCAACAACTGAATATACAGAAACACACCTTCACACAATGTACCCCGACAAATTATGCATATAAATATTCTTCTTTTCATTTTACATTTTTATACTTCCATGCTTATTACCTTTATCAGTTATTACTTCATCACTCTGAAATAAACCTTGATTTGACTTTGAAAATGAAAAGTGGCTAAAAGTCTTCATTTCCACAGTGAGAAGAGCATGCTGCAGCAGAACTAGAAGCCATTTGTTTCATTCAAAATGTCAGAAGTTGTTGAGTCACAATAAATTCATAAAAATGTAAATGGTGGTGGTACACACCTTTCATTCCATCACTTGGGAGGCAGAGGCAGGCAGATCTCTGTGAGTTCAAGGGCAGCCTGCTCTACAGAGCGAGTTCCAGGACAGCCAAGGCTACAAAGAGAAACTCTGACTTGAAAATCAAAACAAACAAACAAAAATGTAAATTTCAATGGCAGTCATTTGCCAGAAAATCCAGCCTGTCTTGGAAATCTGGCTGAGGAAAACTCAGATCTCTACATTCCAACCTTAGTGACTAATGTGAACGGCTAAATCATATATCATACTGCACACAGTGTGTGTGTGTTTGTGTGTGTGTGTGTGTGTGTGTGTGCGTGAGCAGACACATGTGTGTGCACATATATGCAATTTGTAGACTAAATACAACCTAAGGAGGATATAGAGACTGAGATGTTTCAGAAGAAGCTGATAAATATAACTGTGTTGATGAACTAATAAACAAAGAGCAGATTCAAGGAGGACCTGTTGCTGAAAGCACAGAAGAGTCAGTGTTAAGAAGGAAGATGTGTCAGCTGAAGAGACAGGAAGACAGAACCAAGATGGAGCTACATCCAGGTCTAGGTCTAGCTGTAGGAGGAGGTGGCCAGGCAGATGGCAGCTGTGCAGGTCACATTAACAGTGGTGGTGCTGGGGGGAACCTATCCAACTGAATAAGTCCTTGATTTATAGAGATATACCAGGTATTGGCAGAGACTTTGCTATCTCATTGCTAAGCACCCATTACTTCATGCAATCCAGGTGAGGGAGTTATACCCTTTCCTTGGTCTGGTTTATTGAATAAGTTCTTGGACGTTTTCCCTGATAAAATTTTAATATGCTCCTGTGTCCCTATATCTAAAACCCACCCCAAATACGTAGTGGCTCGTTTAGTCATTCATTCATCAGTCATTCATCATGAGCATTATCTGTGTTGCCAGGACGTACTCATTTATCCACTCAGATATCTATCCCAAGAGTAAAAACTGCTTGCAACTCTCTTGGGGAAAGGCATAGCCTGAAAAAACCACTGTTTTACACAATATGGAGTGACTCAGATTAGAGAACCACCTGGTCTCAATAAATATGAACCTACTAACAAGCTACTTTTAGTATTCTTTTTTAAACATGAATTTTCTTCTGGTAATAGTCCAGCTTAGTTAAAGAAATAGATGTAACCTTTCAGTTCTATTTATGAGGCTTACTATTTCACTGGGAGGAATTGATAGTGAAAGTCTGATGAGACATTACACTTCCAGTATGACGCCTAGATGATTGTGATTGATTCTAGCTAGGCGACTTTCCCTAGAAATATATGAACAGCCATTTCTTATGCCCTGGTAAGATACTCATTGCACACCAAAGAGACAATTCCATTAAAATCCAGCTTGGTGGGCCTATGAGTTCATTGAGCTTTCTTACAGAATACAGTTGAGCGGTTACTTAGAATAACTGGAAAGTCCCACCCCATCATTGTGATGACCTCATGGAAACTGCATCATGGAATCCCTTTTCAATTAAATTCCTACTTCTTCTATATCAGGAACACTTGCAGATGGAGAGTGGGGATTAAAGGGAGGAAGGACTAGTTTCTCAGCTGAGGGTCTCCTGATGTTCCTTTCCATCCTGTACTAGAGAGTGTCAATAACTCCATTACCGCATACCTCACTATTACTGTATTATTCTGCTCAGTTAGTTGCCATGACTACTAGGCCAAGGTAATGTCTTTTTCACAATGCAGAGAGGAGATTGTGTTATGTGTTCAGAGGGAAAAAAGCCATGTAACAACTGTTTCTTGTACAGTTGTTTTCTGTACTCCTGACATGGATTGGTACAAAAGGTCTTTCTTCAATGTTGCTTCAAAGTCTAGTCTAATGCCCACAACAGCAGCAAAAAATAATATTGGATAATGTAGTCTTTGTGGCTGGGGATGTAGCTCAGTAACTGGGTCCTAGGTCAGATTCTCCCAAATCTTAAATAGTTTCCTCTGTCTAGTACAACCCCAGATGCCTAAGGTGTTTATATTTAATTCTTGGTTAGACATCACTTTTCTGAAATAGATGTTTCTGATCATTTCATTAAAATGGGAATTCTTTCTCAGTTATAATTATCTTTTATCTTTCATCAGCTTATTTTTATTTGAGGGGTTTCATGTTTTAAAAATATAATATTAAAAATCAGTCTTTGGATTCACAGATACAGAGAAGCACCCACTGTAACATTGTCTGTGAGCACTAACAGACTTCCCAAGCCAGGATCTCTCACATTGAAAGTGAGCCTATATCAAAGAGGGTATTGGAGGGCCACATACTCTGCTCCCTATCCTTTGCCTGACTCTTGATTGGGAATCAGAGGCCTGGTGTTAATCCCAACAGAGTAGGATAAGACTACTACTACAATTTTCAGTCAGACTTGTAGCCAGCTTTAATTAGATACTGGGCAGGATGATGGATTCTGGCTAGCACCACTCTGGGGTTCCCAGAATAAAATGGAGATGAGTCGCATTTTGCTGAGGCTTTTAAAGTCAAACCCATAAGGCTACATATTTCTCATCAGGTCCAGTCAGGGGCAAGATACATCCTGCCTACATATTTCCTGACTATACGAAGCACCTCTGGTACAGTTCCTACAGACAAACTTGTCTGGAGAAATGAGAACATTTAGCTTGTTAATTTACATAAACAATAGCACCAGCATTTCAGAGAGTATGTGTCCTGGGGCAAGGGGCTTACAGGTTAGAGGCATTTTTTGTTTATAGATCCCTTAGGCATAAAAATTAAAACTTAAATCATAACTTTGGCTCTCACACAGGCTTGAACTATAAATCTTCTCCCATCCTCAGAATGTTATATGAAGGGACTCCCACTACTGCCATGTGGCCTTCATTTTCTCTCTTCAGGGTCCTCATCATGCAATGTATCTCTCCTGATAGTTCCCCAGTGAAAGCCCTCACCATGCTATTGCCTATGTGTCTATCAATGATATTCCTTTTCTAATAAACACTTTATTCCCCATCTATTTCAGGGTTTCTCTTCAGCACTTCATCCCAAGCCATTAACATTTGTGTATCTTATTGTTGTTTGTTTTTATTTTTTGCTTTTGTTTGTTTGCTTTGGTCTTTTTAGTGAGTAGGGTGTTGGAATCTCCCTATGTAGCTGTTAAAAAGAATTTCTGTGAAAAACATATTATTAATGGATTAAAATTTCAGTAATATGGAGGCGCTAGAAATGGTGCAAGTCCAGAACCAAATTATCTTGGACTATTTTAAGCCTCATGAATAGCCATTTCTTGCCCTACTCTGTATGTGACTTTACATCTTTATAACATTTAGATAAATCTTTTGTAATGTACAAACTTCTTGTTTCCACTAGTCGAAAGGCTAAGAAGGCCATCACATAGTATCCATGGCCTATGGTCGGTACCTTCCCCATTTTCTGTAACCCACTTGTTCGATAAGTCCCATCAATGTATTTGGTCTTCTTGTGAGCTTCTGTCACCTCCAGGTCCTTTTCTCTGTTCCCCCAGTATTACGAAAGATTCCTTATGCATCACCCAAGGTTTGGTTATGAGTCTCAGAGGTGGAGCCTCTCAGAGGACAAGATGTTTTTGCTAGTGCCTCTGATGCAGAAAATCTTAAGGAACAATTTGAAGTTAAGAAACAGTACACTCTTAGTAGTAAAGTTAGGGATGTTTTGAGGTTGTGAAACAAGAACCATGGCCCATAGTAGCATTGGCTGACATGACTCTTTCAAGCTGGGCTGGCGACTGAAATGACTATTGATTTACCTTTTCTCTTATTTGCCCATCATTTGAAGTATCTTGATGTATGAATGTCTTTGTTAAGTTACTGTGAAACTTCGGAGACTACAATTGCTGACATAGTAGAATGAGAGATTTGGGTGCCCAGCCCATGACCACTCATATTTGACTTCATTTCAAGCAATCTCATTTCTTTTTTTTTTTTTTCTTTTTTTTTTCTTTTTTATTACTTAATCTTGTTACATCTCAATGGTTATCCCATCCCTTGTAACCTCCCATTCTTCCCTCCCTCCCATTTTCCCCTTATTCCACCCCCCCTATGACTGTTCCTGAGGGGGACCTCCCCCTGTATATATGCTCATAGGGTATCAAGTCTCTTCTTGGTAACCTGCTATCCTTCCTCTGAGTGCTACCACTTATATCTGCATACTAACCCAAGGGGCATGTCTCATGAAAGCCTTCACTTACCAGGAAACTGGGACAGAGGGGAGGACATCCTATTGGGACTCAAGATGAGAGAAGCATGGGAGAATAGCAAAGTAGAAGGATCCAGAGGGTCCTAGAAACCTACAAGTAGAACATTTTGATAGGTAGATTTGGGCCCAGGGGTCCTGCTCAAACCAAGGCAACCTCGTTTCTTACCTTGAGCAGGGACTGTTTCCGTCATTTGCACAGACAAGGCTGCTTTTGAATTTATGCTGATTCTGCCTCAACTTCCCTAGTGTGTCTCTACGCCATGATACCTGGATTGTTATGTCAGTCTTTAGGTCTTATTACCACATGGCATGAATTGATATATTTTTTTCCTTATTGGTTGTTCAGGATACTATAGTAAAATATCACAAGTTGGGTACCTTCAAACAACTGAAATATATTGTTTTCATACTCTGGAGCCTGGTAATTCCAAGAAACAAACAGCCTTGTTGTCAAGTGAGAACTCTCTTCATGGGTCTTCTGCCTTCAAATGAAAGAAAGGGTAAAGTAACTTCCTGAAGTCTATTTCTTAAGGGCACTGGTCCAAATTCAGAGGCCTCTTGTATCATTATAAAATCTTTTCACCTTCCAATGCCTTACTACCTAATAGCATCATGTTTGGGAGCTATGATTTCAGAAAAATTCTTTGGGCAAACAAAAATAATCAGTAAGATTTGAGACTACATCTCAGTTCATGTAGTGCTTGTCTAGACTGCAGACATCTCTGGGTTCAACTTCGAGATGAGATAGTCTGTAAGTGGTACCTCATGCTTGCAGTCAAAGAACTGGGGAAGTGAAGGTTAAGGAGTTACAAGTTCAATGCCAACATAGGTTTCACTGTCAGTTTAAGTCCAGTCTGAACTGTATGATTTGTCTAAAAAATTAAATTAAATTAAATGGAAAAGAGTGACCTTGTGTGATAGTTTTGTTGCAGCAAGGGAATTCTCTGATAATGTACTTTTAACTTCTGGATAATGTGATATGGTCCCAACTGACACATGAAACAAAAGCATTTCTGATTAACTTTTCAAATGTCATGAAACAGGTGCACATCACTGGGTTCTCTTACTGAATAGGCACATAGAAATTAAATATAACTGCTGGCACATTGCAAAACATTCATAAAACTTATGTCCAAGTGTTTTGTGCTTTTAGAAAAAAAGCTTTAAAAACTTATCTTCAGATCTATTTCTAATTAAAGACGTAAGTCTTGGATACCCATATAAGCTCTTGCAAATTAGGTTTATTTTTTAATAACTTCACATTAAAATGTAATTACCGGTGTAACATAATTAAGAGGTGAGAGGCCCTGGAAGTGACTAGATTGTGAGGAGCCCTCATGAGTATGACTAATGCCATTATTTTAAGGGTGAAGCTGGCTGTAGTAAATCATATATGTAATCCTAGCACTTGAGAGCATGTGACAGGAAGGTTATAAGTTCAAGGTTATGCTCAGCTATAGACAGAACTGGAAGTAAGCCTGAACTCTGTCTCCAAAATTTAAAAGGATGTGTGCCAGGCATTTTAATAACTTTGTCCCCTTCTGTCCTATGCCACATCTTGATTTAAAAAAAAAGACACTTGTAAGACACCAGAAACTTGGCCTTGGACTTCATGGACCCCAGAACTATGAGAAAGCATGAGGTCTTTTCCTCCATAAATTTTACAACTTCAAATATTATTTTAATAGAGCACAAAATACCCTACTACAGAAGCTATTCTACAATAATGTTGAACACCCAGCAACTTGAAATGAGGTTGCATAATTATCCATAATCTGAAATTTGAATGTAAATTATTTTAACATGGAAAGTTAATACTAGGATGATATACCCACAATGAACTGCATGAGTAAACATCCAAAACACCTCAACAGCATACATGGTCTGTCTTTTTACACTAGTTTTTTTTTTTTTTAAATTAGCAAGTAAATTTGCTTTTATTACTTCAACAATAGTATTTCCCCCCAAATGTATCATTGGCAGTACTGACAAGATCACTGAATACTGAAAGTGATTTGCACTCATCCTCTACTTCAAATACACACAATGTCACTAAAATAAAGTGTGAAGAGATGGGAAGCAAGCCACTTAACCAGACAGCTCTGTCAGGGGAATTGGGTGACTTCCAAACTTATCAGGACTGCACACAACATTTAGCTCTAATGGGCATCATTATAAGCAAAATAGCTTTGAAATAGCTTGATTGTTATGCCTTTGCCACCTTTGATGTTTTTATTAAGTACAAAGTGCTTATACTTTTTAAGTGTAAAGTAATGGCAATAATTAAAATATTAATAAAACTGTATTATCTATTTTGCATTAATTTTATGAAATTGCCTGTAATATTGTGAGACATTGAATAAGAGAAGAAAGACAATAAAATATTTTCCATGTTATTAAATATATGAACTGAATATGATAAATACTTTAGGAATAAGAACTACATATACTTCTTAATTAATTAATCTATGCTTAGATTAATTAGGAGGTTTTTGTTCATTTGGTTGGTTGGTTTATTGTTTTTTTGAGACAGGGTTTCTCTGTGTGGCCTTGCCTGTCCTGGGCTTGCTTTGTAGATCAGGTTGGCTTTGAACTTACAGAGATCTACTTGCCTCTGCCTCCATGCGTGCTGAAATACAGGTGTGTGCAACAATGCTTGGCTACATTTGTTTGTTTGTTTGTTTTTAAATAGATAGCTATCACATTTGTTATTGTCGTTGTTGCTGTTGTTTGAGATATGATCTTACTCTGGCTCAGAATGTCCTGTAACTCACTATATTCATTATGTAGCCCAGGCAGTCTTGGTGTTATGATTATTCTGTCTCACGTTTAGCAATGCTACAACTATAGGTATCAGCCACAATGCCCAGCATATTTATTTTTAAAGCATATTTTATTTTTTATTTTAAATTAGCATACAAAGTAATATCTAAGTCCCACACGAAAATATGGCAATTTCAGCGTACTGCATTTGGGCTTATTTGTCTCCACTCTACCCTATCTCCCACCCTTCTTTCCCCATTGTGTCCACTCACAGCAGTTTTCTCTTTCTAGTTTGTTCATTGTCTCACCTCCCTACTCTCTATGCCAGTTCCATAGGTCCTTCTCTGATTCCATGGTCTGCACCCATTTCCCATACATGAATATGCATATTTATGGGTATAATTATTGAAGTGGAATCATTTGGGGTGACATGCTTCTTTCAAAAAAATTCATGACTGTCTAAGAAAAACCCAGGTGTCAGACATGGGAAACCTCTTTCAGAGTTGTTGGTTAAAGAAGTTCAAAAGTCCACCGCACCCCACCCTCAGCCCTGAAAAAAATATAGGCTATTTTCATTTACCGTGGCTGCTTTCCACACCACAAAAACAAAAACAAAAACAAAAAGACAAGGAACTATTGTTGAAGATATCATACACTTTGGGCACAGAATAGAGACATTTAACTGTTACTAACATGAAAACTTTCCTCCCTAGGACTAACTCTCATGGTACTGCATGTATTGTCAAACTCCAAAGAGAACAGCAATCCTAAGTCCTATCCATCTGTAAAGCCTATGAGCCACAACCAGAACCAGCACGGCAAGATATCCCAAAAAGGGCAATATTGGTATTTATATCCTAGGGATAACTAATAGCCACCCAATTATACTTAAGACCTACATACATAATAAGAGGATGCTCATGCTTCGCACTATAAACTTAGGTAACTACTCATGTCTAGCGAGGTAACAGAGGCTACTTCTGCCAGGCTTCTGAGCCAGTTAAATTTATATCTTCAATCTAAATACTTATTATTATATGCACAAATAAATTGTAGCTCTTTTCACTTCTCACTGAACACCTAGAATTTGAATTGCCATTTGCAAGTCTTGCTATGAGAGACTTGACATTTGTTCACATCTATGTCCATTTAAATTGCCATAATCTTGTAAATGTATTCTGCTTTCTAGTTTACATATGACTATACATTGTATCATTCATTGGTATAGACTGTGTTTATTGCTTGCCATCTTATTTTTTGATATAGGATCTCATTGAATGCAGAGATCGCTAATTGACTAGACTAACAGGCCCGAAACTTCTGAAGGCATTTGCAGGTTGCATCTCTTCTCTACCTCCACCTGAGTGCCATGTCTACATATCTATTTACCTGAATACCACTAGCAAGTTCAACATTAGTAACTGTGGCCTTTGCAGCATTTTGCCCAAGCTTACAAAATTAAATATTCATTTCTTCTTATAGAGAGTGTCTCAAAGACACTCAGAAAGTTGTTGGTTATCCCCAAAACAGACATGCTACTCTTGCACTACTGCAGTGAGAGTGTATTGTCTAACAAGTCAATGTTTTAGTACCTTGGTTTCATACCTGGATAAGACCGAGACAGTTGATGCCCTTTCTCCCCAGCAAACTGGATAGCACCTTCCAATACAATGAACACTAGTCATCAGGATAGAGGTTCCTAGACCCATTTTTGATTTATGTGTGCTACCCTTCAAGTGTATAGTGTCTTAAGCAAAGGGCCTTACCTTTAGGTCTGGTTGGTGACCAAGAGCAATGTAATAAAATCTGTTGTTTTTGGAATCTCTAGGAGCTCCCTCTCCAGCTACATATAGAAGACTATCTGTCATCTAGCCCTGGATGCTGAAGCAGCATTAGTCATTCACGCTAAGTAAATATTTTAGTCACTTTATTAATTAGGAGATTTCTGTACTGCTTCTCCTTCTGTCCTGAGATGACCTTCCCCTTCCTATCCAACTTGCCGCCCCTCCTGTATTTCCACTAAAACCTTTCCATTCTTAGCATTACTCCTACTCCACTTTCAAATGTTTATTTTAAAACCTGATGTTTCAAAAGCAAGGAAATATTTGAAAAATCACAGATGCATTCTGGCATCTTAAGAATGTACACATGCCAGATATCTGAGATAACAGTGCTTCCTCCCATGTGTATGCACTCTGTTCTCCTTACACTTTACTCCCAGTCTTCCTTGGCAGCTGGGATAGCTGTGTGACCTACTTGTAGTGAGCAAGAAACGTGCCGTGAGGGTTTCTATGGAGACTTGATATATATATATATTAGACTAACCCTAACACTTCTTCATCCCATTTTTGCCTGGGAAACAAAGTGACAGCTTTTGAAGTCGCTACTGCATTGTGAGTACAAGGCAACAATTATTAAACTAAACACAGCATGATACAATTAGTGAAACTGAAACGCATAAAAATTGCTTTTGAATACCCAAATCAAAACCATTAGCAAGAATTTTCTACAGAGAAAAACATTCAGTTTTTAAATTGTTCTTCTTTTTGAGGTTTTCACATTAACCATAATACTTAACACAATAAAAATGATGCCTTTCGAATTAGTTTATTAATTTCATCAGAAAAAGACACTAAAAATTGTCTATAGATGCTTAAAAGATAGAAGTTAAAAGCCAGTATTCATTCATGACTGTACAATAAAGTGTATAGTAAGCTATACAGAATGGCACACACCTATAATTCCAGTACCTGGGACACCAAAGCAACTGGATGGTAAGTTTAAAGGTGGCTTGGTTTGGCCTCACAAAAACAAACAAACAAACAAACAAACAAACAAAAAAAAACAAAACAAAACAAAAAAAACCCAAATTAAAAAGTATTTATGTGGCAAAAGTATTTTACTAGCAAGATAATGTGTTTTATTTGGTCATTAGAAAAAAAAATGCATTGTCCAATGACTAGTTCCACTGGTCATCTCATTATGACAGTAAGGAACTAAAAGAAATCTTCTCTAAAACTGTCAATACTACGTTAGCTTCTCTTTATTTTATTTTCTTATTTTATTATAATTTATTCACATTACATCCAGATTGCAATCCCTTTGTTGTTTATCTCTCTCTTCCCACCCTCCCTCCCTCTTCTGCCCTATTCCCCTACCGTAGACCCCTGACAGATAGGGTCCTCCTCCCCCAGGTCTAACCACAGCCTATCAGGTCTCATCTGGGTAGCCTGTATACCTTTCCTCTGTGTTCTCACAGGGCCTCTCTGCCAAGGGGCAGTGATCAAATTGCTAGCACCTGAGTTCATCCTATTAAGTAGAATATAACCTCCTTGTGCAAACCGCTGCCTTATCCAATGAATGAATACAGTGGTGTTTTAAGTCTCCTCACTTTGTCTCTGGCCCCGCCCACCCCATTCCTCAGGCAGCCATTTTCAGAACACTGTTATGTTCCATTCTTATGACACCTTACTTATATCTTGCCACACTCTTTCTAAAGGTTCTCTTCATATGTCACCTTCCCTCTAGCCAGCCTGTTCTTCTATAACTTCCGCTTTCTGAAAGTCACAACATAGGAAAATCTCCCCTTCTCTCAAATTCTTGTCATATCAAATTGGTATGTGTTTTAGGGCACTTTGTCTCGTTTTTCGTGAATTTGTCATTATATAATTCAATATTCACTTGAGTAATCAGCACATTAGTAGAATGTGAACTATAGAAGAGTAAAAGCATTGGTATAAGGCTACGTTGTCCTCTCTTCTCTCTCCCAGCTGGTGGCGAGGCAATATATAGTTTTGATATGAATCCTAGGATAGCTGATAACATAAAAAGAGACATAAATCATTCACCTAAGGTATTCATTTGTAAGTAAAAATTATATTTCTTTTGATTAAGATGTATTCTTCTAGTATTTCAGAGCTTTTACTAAGAAAAATTTATTTTAATATATAGTATTTTGTCTCAAGTATTGATAGTCTGTAAAAATATTTCACTAAGGTGTATGTTTACTTTATTCTTTGTGCGAATAATGAGATATTTAACTCATTAGTCATGCTTCAATTTTTAAAAACTGCTTTCATGAATTTATATTTTGCAATTACTCATTTACTTGGTTCTGTGTGTGTCACTATGTTATCTGTTCTTAAAATCCATAATTTATATAAATGTAAACTTGAATAAGCATAGACTTTTGGTGATAAAACTCTAGGATAAATATGATTACTTACTAAGTGGGTGAATCTATGTCTGATATAATGCGTTTTACATAGGGACAGAGCAGTAATACCTAAAGTAGTCATTATAAAACTACACTCAGGGTAATACAACTAAATGTAATTAATCCACGTTTCAAACATTTTAGTTGCGTTCATTTGCTGTTAAAGGTTGAAGTGTGTGTTTGTTTCGGTTGGTATGGTAGTTTTGGCTTTGTTTGTTTACTTTGGGACACATGACCCACACCGATGTGGAAGTGACAGGCAGATATAAGAGGTGCTGAGGAAAGGCTGCCTGCCATTCTGCATCGCATTCAGCGCCGCACCTTGGAGCACCGTGACAGCAAGCTAGGATTCTAGGTGCTCATAAACAACGAGTGTAGTAGCGTTACCTGGCTCATGCTAGCTCCCACTGAACTGCCTAGTGTGAGTGATTTCTTGGGCTCCGGGGTATGGAGATTTTTCTGTTGTCACCTGATATCTGTCCCCAGGACACTGGGTCTTGTGTTTGTTGTATCCTGAGGCTTGAAGTGTGAAAAAGGAAAGGGGTGAGGTACAGACTGTATCAGCTCCTCAAGCAAGAAACTGAGCGAGCGGCCTCAAAGGGAGGCCTCAAGCCTGGGCCCAGACAGCATTTGGGCAACTCAGCCCTGGAGTGTGTTCCTCCTTCTCTAAAACTGATTTTGTATAGAAGTCACACTCCTTTCAAACCAACTCCATCTTAGTGATGTTTATGTTGTCAAGTCTTCAAATCCTGAATTATTGAATAGGAGACTATAGGCATGGAGCCTATTTTTTTTTTAATTATTAGCTTTTTCTGCAGTGACAAGTTGAGGAAAGAATTCAAGCCAGTGCTATAAACCTATGCCAGAACTATAAACCCAGTCCAAAGCATGGGGCTTGATCCTTGGGGATAGGAGAAAGACTCTTTACACTAAATTTACACAGCCCTATACTACCTTCTTAATGTTATGCTGATAGTCATAGTCAAATCCTTTTCTCAGCTTTGAACACAGAATCTTTTCTTTTCTACCAAATGCAGTCCTTTTTTAGCAAAAGTTTAAATAAAATGAAACTTTATTTAAAAAAATGAAGTTATTTTTACATTATGAAAAAATTAGTAAAGATGTTCAGCAGAAATATAAATTCTAGGGACAGCACTTCTTGAAATCAAAATATGTGCTCTATGTCCCACTAGATCCTCAAAAATTACACTGTTTGTCAACTGTACCATTTTACATGAGCCAATCATGTAGGAATGTCAAGTGGAGTTCATCCATTAGGAACAAAAATGCAATGAGAGCACTTAAATCAGAAATAAAAACTCAATGCAGACCCCTGGGTGTGCTCGCCTGGTTGACTTGGCACACCTACACTTCTTTCTGCAGAAGTAAAACATTTTGCCTTGCTGAAACAGTTTGGATTATGTGATCATTTGGAGGATGGAGAAAGACTTATGTCTAGCATGCAGAGAAAACCATGGTTACTGAAGAACTGAGAATAACAACTGCACTCTCAAGCATGACCAGGACATTTGCAGCAACACTCGTTCAAGGCTCAGAAATCATAATAAAAGAGAGAATTCAAAGAACGTAACTCCAAAACAATCCCAACACTTCTTATTTCTAGAAATGTTTTGTACAGAGATTTTTAATGGCATGTAACCTGCAATGACTGCACTTTGATCAATCTGAAAGGTTATCTTCTCCTCTTGCAGTGAATGCCTATTTAATCCCAAAAAGTCACTTCTCTATTTGAACATATAAAGATATCTAGTAATGACCAATATCCTGCCACTATTTAAAATAAATTTAAAATTTACGGTAGTAAGATAATTGTGATATGTTGTGGAAGTTTGGGGTCATATGTAAACATGGGGCTGCTCCAGTTTGTTCATAGTGGATAACTGCCTCCTGAGAGGGCACAAGATCTATGTCAGCCGTGAGCTTCATCATGCAGGGACATGGTGTTTGTCAGTAGAGATAGAAGGCAGCCCCAAAGAGAGACTGGGGGCTCTCAGAATGAAGAAGGCTGCTGATTCTTCCTCTGTTGCTCCTGGTTGCTGTTGATGCACTTTGACAAGAAGCTGAAGATCTCCTGAGATGAGGATTAAATTTACTCCCGGAAACCAGAGGACCCTAAACATCAGGAAGCAGCTAAGGAAAACTTTGACCCATCTCCCCACTAACCTTCTTTCTCCTGTACCTGGTGTTGGGATATTAGAAGTGATTGGTGTGGAGAAGGGAGAAAGAGATTTAAAGAATCCAAAATAAAATTAGTTTTTAAAAAGTATGCCAGCTGCCTCAACCTCCAGCCACTGCGACTTATCCCTGAATTCTATAGGCTGTGGGCTGAAAAGTAGACAGGGACAAGCCCTTTTCCCCATGAGGTGTTCTTGTCAGAGTGTTTTGTCATAATAACAGGAAAAGTGAGTAAACAGTTGCAATCGTCTGTAATCTCGGCACTTCGGAGGCTGAGACAAGAGAAGCAACATTGATTGCAGCCTCAGCTACATGACAAGACTTGGTCTCAAAAAGAACATGCTTATCAATCATTGCATATATGGAAAATCCAATGTAAGCTCTACATGTGGGAAATTAGCATATCCACCACAAGTGCAAGTACCAATGTTTGATTAAGCAAAAAAAAAAAAAAAAAAACTTATTGAAGAAAACCAATTTTAAGATATTTGTGACTATGACTGTATTAACTTTTTACCAAAAAGAAGGTAAAGGGTAAATTACTTTTACACTATTATGATCTTAACTAATTAAAGAAATGTCACTCTGAAAATGTGAAAAGGTTGTGAGAGTGCTACTAGTAGTTGGGGTTTGGTCAGGTGCTTCCACATTCCAGGCATCTTGTTCAAGGAGATGAAAAAATGCACACATATTGCCTAGCAACAAGGAAGTGTTGTTCAAAAGTAAAGTGAAGATGTAGATCAGAAAGAAATAGAGTCAGGAGTAACAGCAGGACACATGAATAAGTGTACGCAAGGAATGAGGTTAGTATTCTGTAGATTCTTTTAATGGGGTTCAAGAGAAAGAGGGTTTAGTTGCTAAGCGGCTTAGGGCACATAGTTCTCTGTTTTGACTGGAAGATTTACATTATGTAAGTCTTTGTTCATTGCACTGATCTCTTCCCACAAAACATCTGATTTCAATCATATCTAAGTATAAGAGGTTAAACTTCACTTAGTAGGCACAATTTGCCATATTATGAATGCACCCAAAATGTCCATGAGATGGAAGTACTGGTGGTTATGAGGAGAAGGAGAAACATTGTTTGCATCAGAGTATGGATATAGCTTGATGCAGGCAGGATCTTCTGAATGTAGCAGTATTATTTTTCTATCTGTATACATAACCAGGGTCTGTTGAATAATAATATTTATCTCTTCTAAAATTATATTGGGCAGTGGGGTAGCCAGCAACCACACGAAATGGTGAATCACTCTAAATGTACTTAGTCCATTTAGAAATAAATGATTGTAAGTTTAAAACACTCATCACTAAGGACGTTTGAGAAAAAATAAGGAACCCTATTATTTTACATCTACTTAAAACTGCATATAATATGTACAGATATATGCATATACTTATATATTTGAAATGAATTTATCTTGCTTGGACTGAGAATGCTCACCCCAAATCCAAATCTATCTAACAAAACCCCAGAAGCTGGCATGAGCAACCCTTACTGAGCTGTTGGTTGAGGAAGTCCAAGAGATTTTCAAAACAACATAAGCTATGGCTACCATTGGTGGTTGTCTCCCAGAGGTTGAGAGTAAGAGCCTTGTCATTCAGATGCAGGATTTGGAGGGTCCAAGCCAGAGCTGAATGAAGTGATTCCTCCCTGAATGCTAGCCTTCATACTACTGAAAGATATTCTGCAAGCTACCAACAGCTGCCAATAGTCTTACACAGCTGTGATGTCTACCAATCAAAACAATGACCAGCATGACAAGATGCCCCTAAAAGTGTAATGATGGCACTAAGAGACAATAGATGTCTAACGGGACTTAAGTCCCACTCAGTAGGAAGGAAACCATGCCAACATGCTTTGCTTAAATACTAGACAAAAGTAGACACTCGCTCTACAGCTGAGACAATTGAATGCTCCCCAAATATTTCAACTATCTTAAAGAAGCCTATAACACTTTAAGCTTTGTTGTAAATTAGCCTTTCACCACGGTGAAGCACCACAGGCCAGAAACACCAAGGCTAACCTGCCATAGACTAAACTTCCTGCAGTAAAATTCAAAAAAGCATTTTATCTTGGTAAGCCAATTCTCTTTGGGTTTACTGACAGTAATTGAAAGCTGACTAGATATCAATATTTATACACCACATAACACATCGTGTCTTCCAAAGTGATTAAAAATCTTTATTCACCATCGTTGCCCAATGGGAAGGACACTATCTTTCTCTCACACAGTTTACACTCTAGCTATTTTCTCAAAGTTAGGGAGTGTACTGGTATATCCGGTGACTCTGGAGACTCTCCTTCCATTTTCTACATAACAATCTTCTTTGGTTCTAGTTTTGTGAATCTCTTCCATGATTTTTATAATATTTAGTAGATATTATTAAAACATTATAATTAGACTGATTCTTATGTTGGTCATCATAAAATAACTTGTTTAAATAAATACTTTCATATATAGATTTCAATATTTTTAACTTCATGTATGTATCAGCTAAGCTAATTTGGAAAAGTGTGGTACTGTCCAGTCTAATTGCAACACTAAGATTCTTAATTGGGGTTGGTTGAGTATGTACTTTATTTCATAGACGGCATGTCTATCATGCATGTAGCCCTAAGTATGATCTCATGATGAATAACCGTGACATAGTGATTACATGATTGTGATCTGGGCACACAGGTTGGAAGCAGGAAGTTCAAGTTTGTCCCAGACTACATAGTGCGTATTCAAGGCCAACCTAGGATAATTAACACTCTCTCAAAACAACAGTAAAAAGACAAGCAAAATATTTTATGTGTTTACTTTAACCAAAACGATGTGACAGCAACTTTGTAACCATTAGATTAATATTTTTCCAGAAGTAATATTTTTAAAGTGTCATTTAAGCCGCATTTTATTAGAATATGTTTCTTCAGCTGTTTTATGACTGTGAAGGAGTAGAATGTGACAAAACTATGACAAAGGAGTTAGGAAAAACATTTCAGGAACAAAGAGAACTAATTAACTCAGACATACGGTTCATCTCACTCTGGCAAGAACTAATTCCCTTTTATGCACCCCAACTTTAAAAACGCAATGTTGTGTCAACTCTTGAGGACATAAATAAAGAAGGTACTAGAAAGCACTGAAATTTATGATATGTACTACTTTTTACACAATAAAACTCTGTTCCCTTTAGGTATCTCAATGTGCCAATATATTGAATTTTTCTGGTTGATTTTAAATGATTATTTGAAAATATTTAAGATGTATATTAGCCTTTATTTTGTTTCAATAAAAATACTATAACAAATAAAGCACATGCAAAAGATAAGTACAGTTCCTTAACTTCTTTATACATAAATGGATACTTTCCATTTTTTCTTGTGAGTGATCCAAACTATGCAGGTTGATATGTAATGCACTTCTACCATAGTAATCTCCATAAGCTTACTATCTAGATAGCTTTGATATTTTAATTGGATTGTTTTTCAATATGTATATTTATTCTGAGTGTAATGGAAGAATTAATAGAGTCTTGGTTGAGCCCAGCATACTTATATAAGCCCTGCTTACAAAGTATTTCCCTATGGAGAATTTCTTTTACAGCAAAACTTAAAGTAGACACATTTAAAAAAGAAATCATTTTCAGTTTTTCAAGTGACTTGATTTTTATTGACAGATGTTTATTGGAAAAATGTTATTGCTGATAGTCATAAATATATCTATCTGTGACTGTCATTCCACATCCCAGTGATGAGGAAAGGCAACTTACCCTTCGTTGCCTGAGAAGGAGAATGTCTGTCTTATGTGTCTGCTGAGACTCCCTACCATATCATTTTTTCAAAATTATTACTCAAACCTTGTCTAATGAGCATTGGTTTGCAGACTTGCCGGTACAGCAGAATCCCCTGGTGGGCTTATTAAAAAGCACATTACTGGGTCCCATCCAGTAGATTCTGATTGATTAGGACTCAGGTGAGAGAAAATGTTTCCATATTTAACAAAGTTACATTGACTGGCCTGACAATGCATTTTGAGAACCTCTGTATGTCAGGAAAGTCCAAACTCAGATCAGTGGAATGCCCTAACAGCTGTGAGTGCTGGCTAAGAGTTAGGTACATGTGTTTCCACTTACTGATGCAGATTTTATGATAAGCACTTTAAAATTATCATCAAATCTTGTGTTAAAAATTCTTTAAAGAGATCAATGATATTTCTTTTATAAGTCAAAGAATAAGTCCTCTGGCCACAATAAATATATCGCTTTAATTTAAACTAGTTCTTGTAGAAACATGAAAAATGCCCAAGAGTTTAAAAGTTATTAGTTATTTTCATGTTATTTAATTTAAATGACTCATGTGAATGTTGCATATTCAGATCCTAAAAATAAATTACCCATTTTTAATTGATTTGAAAAAGTTATCTTGGAGCAAGACGTTCAAAACTTCATATGTAATCCTGATTCACTCAACAATTTGAGACTTGGTGGCTGGCCACTTGGAAGTATCATTGTGGAATGTTTACATTTGTTAAATCCAATAAAAATGGTTGTTATAAACTGATGGTTCTTTTCCTCTGTCCTGGAACACATTATGATTTATTTTGAAAACAAAGTAGAAGTTTAAAACAGTGCCTTTAACAATAAGACCATGATATAACATTCCAAGATAAGCAGCAGAAATCAGGACACATAATAGCACTGAGAAAGAATTGCTAAGTTGCTGTATGTGTCAATGTGCATTTGAGAAGAGCACAAGTCCTTTATGCCTGGAACTAAATCCCTATCCAACTGTAGCTAAGTTTCTATGTGGGTTATCAATGTGCTGGGTATAGAATCCAAACAAAAATCAAAATCTTCAACTATGTATAGACTCTCAAACCATTAGAACAGCAGTAAATAAAATAAGATAATTTATAAGTTAAATAAGCCTACAGTGCCTGGCATAAGAATGAAATGTTTATCTTAAATTAAATGTTAATACAAATGACAATCCTCCGTTTGTCTGTACAATTAACGATTATATACCAGGGCTTATATTCTATTTGTTTTATTGCCCCAATAACTATAGATTCTAAATTATACTTTCAAGAGTGATTTCTTTTCTTTCTTTAACAAGAAAGTTTTATTTTAGTACTTTTTATTCCCTTTAATAATGTCAGTGCCCCAGGCATTTCATAAATCTTATAAATTAATATAAAAACATATCAGCCAGCACTTCTGGCTTTTTATGAGTCTAACTTATTTCTTGAATATGCTGGAAAAAAATACATTGGCAACACAATTCTTCTCCAACAGTTCAGTACAATTTAGTCTTAACACACTAGGAATCAACTAGTTTGTCTTACTGTGTAAGACCTACTGTTCCATGACACAAGATATTTTTTGTACAGCATACATACATTTCCTTTGATCAGCAGAAATATTGAACAAGTAACAGCACTGTGCACAAAAACAAATAAAAAAGACTTGAGTCATCTGGCTCCTAGGTGTTCTACTCAGAACATTCCCTGTGTTCCTCAGTAACTGATAGTGAACAGGGTCACAGTGTGTGAGTCACAGGGTCACAATGTGTGAGTCACAGGGTCACAGTGTGTGAGTCACAGGGTCACAGTGTGGGAGTCACAGAGTTACAGTGTAGGAGTCATAGGTTTACAGTATGTCAGTCACAGGGTCACAGTGTGTGAGTCACTGGGTCACAGTGTGGGAGTCACAGGATCACAGTGTGGGAGTCACAGGGTCACAGTGTGGGAGTCACAGGATCATAGTGTGGGAGTCACAGGGTCACAGTGTGGGAGTCACAGGGTCACAGTGTAGGAGTCATAGGGCCACTGTATGGGAGTCACAGGGCCAGAGGGTGTAAACCACAGTCTCACAGGGATGTGCAAACAGGAATCCTTTCACTCCATTAATGATTTGCTACCTGAGAGAACACTTGGGATCTTGGCCTTCTCAAAAGCTGGGCTAAATACACAAAATGAAAATGTATATGCAGGTTGCTTTTAGAGTAGGTCTGCAAGAGATCTCAGTGTACTACACAGAGTTTTATCACCTTTTTTGTCTCCGTTCTTTTTATTCTAAGAAAAAATATTTTCAAAAAAATGCCCTATGAAAATTGTGAAGCTCAATTCCTCAATATTAATTCTCTAATGCTCACAGTATTCATGTGCATGCACTCCAATTAATGCTGTTGAAGGGCAGTGCGAGCATCTATTTCCTACTTAGGAAAGCATTTTTAAAAGTAATGTCAGTGCTTTATCCTTCAGAACTTCAAAACTCAGTTTTCAGCACACAGGAATTTTTGGTGATAACAATTTGAAATTTTACTAATTTTTGTAGAAGCTGTCTTGATATTTAGGGCTTATAGAGCACCAGTAGAGTCCACTGCCTTGGCCAGTATGTTGTTAAGTTGAACAAGAAACATATGTGAAGGGAAAATGAACTTCTTTGTAGGTAAAATACTCTTGAATTAATATAATAATCCAAACTTTATAAGATTTCTCTTCCCTGAAATACTATTAAATCATTTAGAAAATCTCAATTTTGCAATTAGTAACATAAATGTGTAACTTGGCTAACCAAAATTTTATGTTCAAATGCCTAAGTATGCTCAGGGGGGAAAAAAAATGGAAGAATCAACAGTGCTAATTAATTCTCTTTTTTTCTGATATAGAGAAATGTGTGTTTTTCTAGAAAGTAGCAATAGTTAAAACAGTAAACAAGCTATTATAATCAGTGAGCTGGAAAAATCAAATGTTCTTATAATCTATTATAGAGCATATATAAAGAGAAATGTATCCACAAATGACATGTTTGATGGAAAAGACTATACAACAAATGTCTCATGTACATCTAAACAAACATCTGGCTGGCTGTTAGCATATATCTATAATCCAAGCACTTGGAAGGCTAAAATCAGAGTAATCTAAAGTCCAGACCAGTCTGGGATACAGAGAAACACCCTGCCAAATACTATGTAGTCATTAGTTACCAATCTGAATAGGAAGTAGAAACTGATTTGTTCTCTTCCCCAAATGATGTCAATCTCATGCTGACATTGGACAAGTTGAACATTCTTTAGTGAATCTGAAATGCTCTGGGCTGGGAGACAAGTTCAGACTATAATTGCTTGCCTGCCCTATAAATCTGAGTTAGATTTCCAGAATCCACACACAAATACTGATGATGTGGTGACACGTGTGTCATCACAGGTGATTTCCAGTCACTCATTTGCAGGTAACCTTTTGTACTTAGAAAGTTCTATGTCAGTGACAGACCCTATCTCCTAAAATAAGGATGTAATATGCCTGACGACTGACAGCCAAGCCTGTCATCTGCCCTTCACAGGCATAGGCACACGTTCCCACCTCACTTCCTCCAAGACTATTAGGTTAAATCCCAGCCTTAACCCACCTATGAAGTTTCACCATTTCAGTAGACTTAAAATGAAGATGAATCAGGTTTAAATGTACAAATGGTTCTTTGTATCAGTATTAATTTGTTCTTTTGACCCAGTAACCAATATTTTATATGAAGTAATATGTATACTTTTTCTAAACAAAGGTAACAACGAAAGATCAATGTGTCTAGTTTTACTATTGCTTTGGGTTGTTTGCTTCCTTATTTTTTGAGATAAAGTTGGGTTTGTCTTCCCAGCCCTGGAGCTATAATTTTAATATGGAAAAAAAAGGAAAAAGTACAAGACAACATTTCCTAAATATAGATTTTGAATATTTTGGTTTTACATCCTTAAAAATTAAGAAAGAGTTAAGTAAACCAAACAGGAAATTTCTATGTTCCAATTAAAGATTGCTGCAATTTTCCTTAATAATTCATTATAAAATAATAAGTATATATTTACTACCAGAGAATTTTTCCTTATAGATGTCATATATTCTTGAATATTATATTTGTTTTTGGTATTGTCCAAAGAGATTAAGTGATAACAAAAAATAATAATGTCTCTAGGCTTTTATTTCAACTTGAAAGTTGTTTTCTCAAATTTAAAATAGAGTAAGTAGCCAAAACGTTGGGCACATGTAGAAAGAAATTGGCTACACACAAAAATCCCTGCAGCCATAAAAAGAGAGGCAGATGGCATGCTTCAAAACCATCCCCACTGCCCTTGACAAATGTATCGTTTCATGAGACTCTCTAACAAATGGTCCTTAATCATTAATAATCTAGGCATTCCAGTGTATTCTTCACTTAATTTGGACTGTAAAACAATGAAGCCTTCCTTACAAGATGATGGTGCACTCTTTTGTACAAAATCATAATGTGAAGTGAAAATAAAGTATATAAATTACACTTGATAAAAATATAATAAAGAGCTGGAAACAAAATATCTTCACCTGCATCCGGTGCCTCTTAGGCTCTTGCCTTTTCCCTTCATATTCCCTCACTGTTTCTGGTGTGGTACCTCCTCTCCTTAAGTTAGATTCCATTGAACAAGGCAGTGCCCATGGACTTAAGAAGAAGCCTGGAAAACGAAGGGCTCCATTTAGTAATTTTTCTGTTCATTATGCACAGTAATTTCCAGAGCCATTAAAGTCCAAATGTGTTTTGAGACATGTCTGTGTACATATGTTATCATGCCATTACTGGGAGGTGAACTTGTGCACTTCAGAGCAGATGAGGCCTTAGAAAACCTGCAGCAAAACTGTTTTGCAGGGTCACTCTAATTACAACACTTTGCACACAATCAGTGCCACAGATGTGAACGAGCTATTTAGAGACTTACAGCAATCCCAGGTGCTATTTGGGAGAAACATGAGTTGATTTTTTTCAATCTACTTTAAATATTTATTTATTTATTACATATACATTTATATTATTCCACATTTATACAATAAACTACCTATAGCAAGAATAAGCATGACACAATCAGGAATTATATATATGTTACATTCTTAGTGTTTCAGCTACTTGTATTTGACAGCCTTGAAGAAAACATCTTTCCTATCTTGGTGCATCCAAAATTCTGAATGTAAATTAATCTCCATCACGTCTTATCATTATCACCTTAAAACATCTATCTAGACCTAAAAACATCTTAATCCCTAAACAACCAAGATTCGTTGTAAAAGTAAGCTATCTGGTCTTCAACCCCATCAGAAACTTGAGAAGGAATAAACTTGATTACCAGAGTATTCTAGGAGTGTGGGATAGTAGCTTTCCAAGTGAGAAAACGACAGACAGTTTGCTGCCTAGACAGTCACCCAAAACTCTCTATAATGATGGAGCATCATCTTCAGCCTTCTGGCCCAGTATATCTGACAGACATATTTGTGAGGCAAGGACTATTAAAGACTTGCTCACTCTGTCTTGGTAGAGTTTGGCCATCGACTCTGCCTGCACCCAAGCTTGCCCTTTTTTAGGCAGAATTCTGTCTGTGGTAGAAATGAGGACATTTTCCCCAGTAGTTTGTTTGCCAAATTTGAACCTATCTCCATAAGGAAGTTCTTTGATGCTCATCATCCTCTCTGAGGTAGGCTGGGTGTTGCCAGGAGTTAACCTGTCTCACTGTTAGTAAATCTTTAAAATAATAAAAATACTTTAAAATACTGTATTCTGCACGTCTCTGAGGCTTTTGAAGACCTAATCTAACTATCTTACCTTATACTTCTATTGAATCATATATATCTGCCACATCTAAGGAGCATAATCTTGCTGTAAAAGTAGACTAGTGATTGATATGACCATGATTTGATCAGCTAACAATTAACCTGTATAACTTATTTATCCTAAACAGCTTGCAATAGCACTTTCAAAGCAGTGGAAGTAAACCTTGTATTATAGTTCTGTCATATGTTATTTTTAAATTAATCAGTATTATTAGCATGACCTAATAATATTTATTATCAGTAATATCATTATGCCCGGCTAGCAATCAATTAAAACACAGACGTCTGTTATATTTTAAAATAGCTTTAGCTAATCGGGGGCAGGGTAGAGATTAATCCTCTAAACTACTTCTCATAGTGGGGCAAGTATCCCATACCTGCCCCAATCCCATGCCATCTGCTTCTATCAATGTCTATCAAGCCACCTCCCATCCATAATACCATATACTTGCTAATGTTCTTCATCTGGGCCAAATCTCCATCCATGCTCGTCACATGCTTCTCCTCCATCTAACCCATGGCTGTCTTTTTTACCTCCATTCTCGGGACCCTTGGTCTTTCCTCTTTTCCTTCTTCTTCCCAGGATTTCTCTCTCTCTCTCTCTCTCTCTCTCTCTCTCTCTCTCTCTCTCTCTCTCTCTCTCTGCCCAGGAACCTTAGCCACACCTATCTCATCTTGCCTGACTAGGTGGGATGGCTTTTTATTATTTAGCATCAAAATACATCATATTAGACTAGAAATAAGTATGTATATATAATATGTGTGAAGAATAACCTTACATTTGAATTCTATACCACTGAATTAAACTTACTTTGCATCTATATACAAAATTTTATACCAGTGAATTAAAAATAACCTTGTGAGTGACAATTGAAGCATTAATCTACTTTTTGTTCTGTCTTCCCTATATATTTTCATACTCCCCCCTTCTTTCTTTTCAACCCCTATCTCCAAACTTAAGAATGTAGGATAAGGGGAAAAGAGAGACATTGCTGAGTCTAATCTTGCTTTTATATTAGCCTGGATTGAAGAATCTGAAGTCTTTTATCCAGAGTATTTTTTTCAGTCTATATAGTTAATTCAAATCTTACAGGAAGAAATAGGGCAATGTCTTCCTAGAATGGAATAGACAAATTACATTACTAGGAGTGGAGAGTGTACACAGCCACAGTAGACTGTCATCAAAGTTCGTATTGATCTCAGAACCACAGCTTCTGGGCTCTGTCCTGTCCAAAGTCACTTTTTTTCAGCTCTGTGGGACTCACAGTAAAAGAAGGGTTGTTGGCCTACATGATAAATAACTGTCTTCTAGATTTCTTTAATCTATATTAATGTCAGAGTGTTGTAATTACTGCCTGAAAGAATATTATTTTTTGGTGTGGAATTTTCCAACATTTGGTGTACATGCTTCAAACTACCATAGGGAACAGACAAAGGAAGAAATGTTATTTCTCTTAGTCAAATGTAGATTTAAATTCAGAAATTAAATCATGAATTATAAAATCTAACATTAAACTTTCAGCTTTATTGCTTGTTAAAAATTAAAATGTTTCTAAATACTCATATTAACAAAGTAAGAGACAAAGTATTGAATTCCAAGCAGCAAGCAGGGTTCTGTTGGTCCCACATGTCATCTTGTAGTCTGAGAATTTTTTAACTCTTTTAAAAAAAATTATTATAATTTATATATACTACATCCCAATTGTTATGTCCTCACTTGTGTCTTCCCTTTTTTACCCTCCTTCCCTCGTCCATGCTATTCCCCTCCCCTAGACCTCTGACAGAAGAGGCCATTCTCTCCCACCATGTGACCACAGCTTATCAGGTCTAATCTGGATAGCCTGCTTCCCCTTCCTCTGTGTGCCAGGGCCTCCCCACCAAGGGGAAGTGATCAAATCAGGGGAACCAGAGTTTGTGTTAGAGACATTCCCTGCTCCCCCCATAACCATGGAGAATGATCCATGCCGATAGTTCATGGCTATATCTGAACAGGCAATCTAGGTGTATTGCATGCACTGTCCTTGGTTGGTGCAACAGTGTGTGCAGACCCCCCTTGATGGTCTCCTTGTGGAGCTCCTGAACCCTTTCAGACTTTCCATCTCCCAATTCTTCCATACCACTCTGCCCAGAGTCCAGCTGGCAGTCCCAGCATCTGTCCTGATCCCCCTCACTGGGTGAAGTGTCTCAGAGGAGATCTAGGTTGGGCTAAAGCTAAGAAAATTCCATGATTCTCCCATTTCATAAATATGTACACAGAGCCAATCTGGATGACTAATATTAAATAAGATTTTATTGAGTTACCTCATATGCAGTAAACTCATTTTATAGCATGCAGTTTTGTTTGACATATGTATACACTTATAAAAACTTTTTGTTGATCCACTAAATAAAAAGTTTATTGCCTATATACATATCACAAAAGTTCCTTTAACTCTTTGTGTTTCACTATTCTAGAATGAATGGCCTTTTCTGGATGCATACATAAACATACATATACATTTATCACTTTACACTTCATAAAATTTGTATGGCAGTGATGATATTGGACATGCTTTATTATCCTGGCTTCTTACACTAATTATACTTACCTTAAGATTCTTTGTGTCATTTCTTTGGGAAGACAGTCTTCTAACCATCTGGACTTGAGATTGTCTTCAAATGATAGTACCAAAGACAGTATTTGGAGAGAGATAGCCACTCAATTCAGAGCCAAAGCCAGCTGTTTCTTGTATAGCATTATAAAGTTGTAAGTTCCTCCAGAACCAAGATCAAAGCCATTTGCTGCCCCCATGACTCACTGTTTATGACCCCTTCTCCTCCTGCCTTCTTGAATCTTGGAATTGCTCTTTTCAAAATATCAACTTTTTATTAATTATTTCTAACTGTTCTTTTGTTTTTATTTTTTGTTGTTTTGTTTTCTTTTGGTTTTTTTGTTTGTTTGTTTTCAGAGATTGTATCTTTTTTGTTATCTCTCTGTCTCTGTCTCTCTGTCTCTCTCTGTCTGTCTCTCTGTCTCTCTGTATCTCTGCCTCTCTCTCTCTTTGTCTCTCTCTGTGTCTGTGTCTGTGTCTGTGTCTCTGCCTCTCTCTCTCTCTCTCTCTCTCTCTCTCTCTCTCTCTCTCTCTCTCTCTCTCTCTCTTTCTCTCTCTCTCTCCCACTCCCAGGATCCTTTCAAGTATGAAGAACAAATGCTTCCTAGAGATGACCTTGAAAGTTAACACTCCTGTCCATTAAAAAAAAAAAAGCACATGGCAGATAGAAGCAGTTCCATATGAGCTAGCTAAGGTGGGATTTAATTCCCACCTTACCAGCTGTGCAGTGATTTTTGTCCAGTTGGATCTTGCTGGCATAACCACTGTGAGTGCATACGCACACCTGTTCTGCAGATCTGGAAGCAATCCTTGATGTTACAAACTCTCTCTGGCTCTTCCAATGTTTCCACTAGAGTCACTCATGAAAATCCCTGGGCCTTGGGGAGAGGAATGTGTTTGTATGCTCTGTTTAGGACTGAGAGTAGTCAATGGGGAAAGAAGAAAAAATCATAACAAAAGAAAAAAATCTCAAAGTCCGATGGAAAGAAGAAGCTAGGATTGAGAGTAGTACAGTTGGATATTTTTAAATACACCATATGAATTCCCAAATAATTAATAAAAGCATTGAAAACTAATGGTGCCTGTTACAGCAATAAAAATATGGGAGTGTGATATGGATTTTGTCTCCAAAGCTGACCTGTCAAGAAGAGGAGTCACAGGCACACCAACAGCTCTAGATTTATTCTCCTGGTATGAAAAACAAGGGCTTTTTTCATCAGGGCCATCTACCTTGTAGATGATGTTTCTTCTACTTCCTCCTGACTAATTTCATAGTCTTCTGTCTTCTCCACAGTCTTCAGCCTTTTTCCCTCTTTTGAAATGTGTCTTTTGTTAGTTATTCTAACTTTTAGCATTCACTGAGTTATACAGAAGTAACTTTGAATGCACTATTTTTTCCCCTGGAAGTCTATCAATCATTTGTAATTGTTTTATGTGAACTCATTTACAGTATGTATTCTTCAAAGCCAAAGAAAATAAAAATGCCTTTTCTTTACACAAATCTCTGTATTGGCTATTTCTGAAGCCTAGGAAAAAGATTTAAATTTCAAATATAATAAAATTATGATAGTTTTGAGGAGTTTAAAATTATCATGAAAATGACATTTATAGACATAATTACTTGTAAGTCTGTTGCCTAAGGGGATAATAGCAGATTTTAAAATAAGCACAGGACTGAAACAATGATGCAGCAAAGAGCATGTTCTGCCCTTGCTATGCAGGGTTCAATTCCCAGTATCTATGGTAGGCACCTCACCATGACCTGTAACACCAGGGACACCCAGCATTCTTCCATGTTCCACAGGCTCTTGCATACATGGGGTGTACACATACACACACACATACACACATACAAACAGGTCAAAATAAATTTGAAATATGTTTGTAATTTCGCTCCATTAAGAATTGACATTTTTAGGGTCTGGAAAGATGACTCAAGATGCTTTTGGGCATTTTTTGATTCTCTAGAGGACCCAGGTTCGGTTTCCGGCACACATATCTGGCTTCCCATCAGCACCTGGAGTGAGAACTTCAGGCCCAGGTGACCTCACACCTCTCTCAGGCACACAGAAACCTGAACTCATGTTTATCCCCACCATATCGTTAATTTTTAATTAGATTGTTATTTTAATTTTTTGTTTTGTTTTTTGTAATTTTAATTTTATTAATTTAGTCAGATTACAACTCAATTATTATCCCATCACTTGTATCCTCCCATTCCTCCCTCACTTCCACGTTCACCCTATTCCTCTCCTCTAGGTCTAAGACCAAGGGGGACCTCCTCCCCCACTATATGGTCATAGGCTATCAAGTCTCATCTTGGTAGCCTGCTTATTCTTTCTTTGAGTGCCCTCAGGCTCCCCATCAATAGGAGGTGGTCAAATGTGGAGCACCAGAGTTCATGTCAGAGTTAGTTCTCACTCTCCACATAACTGTGGAGAATGTCCTATCCATTGGGTAGATCAAACCAGGGGTTCAATGTTTACTACTTGTATTGTCCTTGATTAGTGCAATAGTTTGAGCAGACACCCCTAGGCACTGATCCACCCATCAAGATGTTCTTCTTGTAGGTTTCTAGGACCATCTGTGTCCTTCTATTTCCCCATGTCCTATATTTCTCTTACCTAGAGTCTCAGTAGGATGTCCTCACATCTATCCCAATCTCCTGGTAAGTGAAGACTTTTGTGGGACATGCCTTTTGGGTTAGTGCCCAGTAATAAGTGAGTATATACCATGTGAGTCTTTCTGCTTCTGGGTTAACTCACTCAGTATGATCCTTTCTAGTTCCATCCATTTGTCCACAAATTTCAGGTTTTCTTGTTTTTAATAGCTGAGTAGTATTCCATAGTGTACCACCATTTTTTTTTTAATTTATCTATTCTTCAACTGAGGGACAATTAGGCTGTTTCCAGTTCCTGGTGATTATGAATAAGGCTACTATGAATATGGTTGAGCATATGTCCTTGTTGTGTGGTGGAGCATCTTCTGGGTATATTCCAAGGAGTAGAATAGCTGGATGTCCTTGATTTCTTGGATATTTTGTGTCAGGAATTTTTTCAGATTTAGCATTTTCTTTGATGGCTGCTTCGAGTTCTACAATTGTATCTTCTAGTCCTGAGATTCCTTCTTCCATTTCTTGGATTATGTTAGAGAAACTCACTTCTGTTTCGCTTACTTTCTTCTCTAAGGTCTCTCATTCCCGTTTTTCTTCTGTCTGTGCTTTTATCACTGTTTCCATTTTCATCTTCAGATCTAGAACTGTTTTAGTGAGATCCTTCATCTGGTTGTTTGTATTTTCCTGAAGTTTTTTCCAGTGCCTCTCTATAGGCCTCTTTTATGTCTTCTACCTGTTTTCCTGTCTCTGCCTGCATTTGACTAGGGATTTTATTCATTTTCTCAATTTTCATCTTCATTAGTAAGGATTTGAGGTCATTTTATGATATTTTGATTGTGTTTGAGTGCTCAGGGTGGCTTTCTTTGGGATAGCTGGGATCTGGGGATGCAGAGTTGTTTTGGATTTTGTTGTTTGCATTCTTACGCTGTCCTTTAGTCATCTTGCTATCTCTGATGTTGAGTTGTAGCTTCTGGTGTCCTTCATTCGTAGTTGAGAGTGGATAGTTGGTGAGTGATTATAGGTCATGTGCCTTTGCCTGTGGTGATCAGGGAGTTCTTCTCTGAAACCGACAGGCGACCTGATTTCTGCTCCAGGAGATTTTGCTCTACACCTTATGGTCCTCACTGGGTTTGTAGAGGTAAGCTTCTGCCTGATGCCATTCACACTACTGAGGGGATTCAGGCCCCATGTGTTGGGGTCTGTTCTTTAATTTTATGTCCTGACCCCTCGGAGCAGTCTAGCCTCTCCAAAGCCTGTAGGAGACCCTGTCAGGCCTTGGGGACTGTGGCTTTATCTGCCCAATTGTCCAGGCCTGGACCACTGTGGTCCGCATACAGGTTCCACCCTGGGTCACTCTAGATAGTGGACCAGTGTAGATTGCGCAGCGGAGCCACAACTCTGACTCCCCTCTGGACACCCAGGGCAGTCCAGCTTCTTCCACAAGTGTGGGAGTATCTGCTGGGCCATGGTGACTGTTCAGGCTGAGCTTCAGCTGCCCAACTCTGTAGGCCTGGACTGCTGTGGTCCGCAGATAGGTTCCTGCCCAGATTAGTCTAGATAGTGGACCAGTCTAGATTGTGCACCTTCGGCAGTTCAGTCTCACTGAGATGTGGCCACAATTCAGACCTCCTTTCAGAACTCCAGGCCAGTACAACTTCTCTCTCGAGCATGGGAGTCCCTGCCACGCCATGGGTACTGTGGTTTTTTATCTGCCCACTTGTCCAGGCATCGACCACAGTGGACGCAGACAGGCTGCCATTCGGATCAGTCTAGTTACTGGACCAGTCTAGATTGGGCACCTTTGGTGGTTCAGTCCCGCTGAGCTGTGACTGTAATTCAGACCCCCTTCCAGACCCTCAGGGTAGTCCAGCTTCTCCCAGAAGTGTGGGAGTCCCTGCTGGGCCATGAGGACTGTCCTGTCCATGTTCTATCAGCTCAATTCTGCAGGCTTGGTCTGCTGAGGCCTGCTGTCTGGCTCCAGCTGGACCCACCCAGACCACGCATGCTGTTGCTGGGCACCATGGGTTTTGTTGCGGCTTCTGTGTCTCCCCACGGACTGAGGAGGGGTGGTTGGGGATGTCCAGGGACAGATTCATTTGTTTCCCTGATACTTCCCCAGGCCAGAAGCTGTGGTGTTCCACTGTCGCACACACTGCACCTGGGCTATAGAGGCCAGCTGCAGTCTGCACGTGGGTTCTGTTCCAAAGCCTGGACAGTGGGTTCAGGTCTTCAGTGAGCTGTTGTTTGACCTGGGGCCAAGCCTGCCTGTGGTTTGCACTGTGCAGGACCCCACTAACCTAGTGTTCTCCAGTTCTTACAGTCTGTGGCTCCCAATCAGGTCCCTGGTCTCCATGCGGTAGATCAGATACAGTGTGTGATAGGTGCCGCCATCTTGGAACTCAGATTATTATTTTTATATGTAGTACAAATGTGGAAATAATTAAGTGTGAAAAGCTAATGACAAACAGACTGAAGAAATATTTTGGGCCTTATAAAACATGTTCTGCAGAGTCTAGTTCAAAAAAATGCAAATCCGTATTCTTTTCTTCTCTTCAAAAGAAATTCTGCCGCTAAAATAACAATTAAAAGTCAACATTTAAAGAAGGCCAACAGATCCAACAAATCTGGGCCCAAGAGTCCTGTGGAGACTGATGCACTAACCAAGGACCAGGAATGGAGAGGACCCACAGCCCCTGCACATAAGTAGCTAATAGGCAGCTCAGTCTCCTTGTCAGTCACCCAGCAAGGGACCTGGAGTTGTCTCCTACATGGACTCTGTTGCCTGTACTTCAATCGCTTTCCCCAGGGGAGGCCGACTTGCCAGGCTACAGACTAAGAGGATGGAGGCAGTCATGAAGAGACTTGATAGTCTGGAATCAGTTTGTAAAAGAGGAGGACTCCCCCTTGCTGAGGACTATGGGAAAGAGGATAGGATGGACAGAAGAAGGAGGGAGGCTGGGCAGGGAGAAGACAAGAGAGGGAGCTATGATTGGGATATAAGATGAATAAACTAATTTAAGAAAATACCAAAAAAGTCAATATTCATAAAGTATCTCAGTAAATCTTTATCACTTATATATTAATGTCATAACTATTTTATAATTCCTAATAATTGTATTAATGAATGCTTAATTTCAATGACCTCAGAAAATTTATTTCATGAAGCCTTCTAGGATGTGAGACATTGTATCTGATGGGTCTCGATAAGGAACGCTCTGAGTGTCTACTGTGGACTTTTGCCTTGTGTACAATCAGTGGGACTTGAGTATTGACTGTTCTGTATATAGTAATTTAACTTTATGAACTAAGGAACTTACTGATGACTTCAGCTTAACCATTCCTCTCAGATCTTTGTGATGTACGTAATATTTGTAGCAACAAAGTACACTTGTATCTTAACAGGAAATAAAATGGAGAATTTAGCATATCAAACCACAAAATGATATCCTGCAATGGGCTTCTTATTTCTAACATGGAAGGCATGTCTTCTTTATTACTAGCTTTATGTTAAATTTATTATAATGATCCATTTTACTATCATTGTTTTAGTTTAATTAGTTAATTAATTAATTAATTTTATTATTTTATGTTCTCATATATTACATCCCAACCATAATTTCCCCACCTTCCCTCCAACCTCCACCCCCATCCTCCTCCTACCTCCCCTCTTCCCATCTATTCCTCTTCTGCTTCCCTTCAGAAATGGAAGAATCAGCCAGGGATATCAACCAAACATGGCATATCAAGTTACAAGATTAGGCACCTCCCTCATATTAAGCCTAGATGAGGCAACTCAGTACAAGATAGACAAGGGTCTCCAAAGCAAGTGTAAATATCAAAAGCATGAGAAGCATCCCCTCCCAAGCAACACACACACACACACACACACACACACACACACACACACACACACACACACGTTAAATCCATGCAGGGTTCCTGATTATTGCTTCAGTCTCTGTGAGCCTCTACAAGTCCAAGTTTGTTGATTCTGTTGGTCCTTTTTGTGGTGTCCTTGACTCCTCTTGCTTCTAAAATCCTTTCTGGCTACCAGCAGAATTCTTCAAACTCCACCTAGTGTTTGGCTGTGGGTCTCTGCACACGTCTTTATCACTTGCTGGATGAGGCCTCTCTGATAACAATTGAGTTAGGGACCAATGTAAGAGTATAGCAGATTATCATTAGGCAGCATTTAATTGACCTTTTTCCCAGATGTAGTTAGTTCTATCCTAGGCCTCTGGGACACCTGACCTCTGGTTTCTGGTCCTTCAAGCAGTATCAGGTGTGGGATCTCTCTCATGGCGTGGGTCTCAAACTGGACCAGTCATTATGCAACCATTCTTACAATTTCGGTGCCACCTTTACCCCAGCACATCATCCTGGCAGGACAGATTGTAGGTCAAGGTTTTGTGGTTGGCCTGGTGTCCCAAATCCTGCCTGCCTTTAAGATATGACCAATCCAGGCACTCATTACACCCTAATAGATTCCTTGGTGCTTCCATTGCAATAGATTACTACCTTAGCCTCAAATTGCCAGCCAATGCTAGTTGTCTCTGCAAGTATTCTCTTCCTCTATCCTCTCCCAATCTGATCCCTCCTGTTGCCATTTCTACCCATCCCTAGTACACCCACAATATCTACTCTATTTCCCCTTCTCAGAGAGATCCATGCATACCACCCACCCCACTGAGTCTTCCTTGTTACTTGGTTTCTCTGGGTCTGTGGATAGAGCATGGTTATCCTTTACTTTATAGCTAATGTCCACTTATAAGTGAGTACATGTCATGTTTGTTTTTCAGGGTCTGGGTTATCTCAGGCAGGATGATTTTTTTCTAGTTCCATACATTTTCATTCAAATTTCAGATGTCATTGTTTTTAACAGTTGAGTAATATTCCATGTGAAAATGTAACACATTTTCTTTATCCATCTTTTGGTTGAGGGACATCTGGGTTGCTCCCAGTTTCTACCTATTATGAATAAAGCTACTATGAACATAGTTGAGCAAATGTCCTTGTTGTATGGTGGGGCACTCTTTGGGTATATGCCCAGGAGTAATATAGCTGGGTTTGGATGTAAATTAATTCCCAATTTTCTGACAACTACCATCTTGTTTTCCAAAGTGATTGTACAAGTTTGCACTCCCACAAGCAATGGAAAAGTTCCCCCCTTGCTCTACATCCTTGCCATAATGTGCTATTACTTGAGTTTTTTTATCTTAGCCATTCTGACAGGTGTAAGATGGAATCTCAGAGTCATTTTGATTAGCCTTTCCTTGGTGGCTAAGGATGTTTAACATTTTTTAAGTGCTTCTCAACCATTTGAATGCCCTCTGTTGAAAATTCTCTGTTTATATTTGTACTCTATGTTTTAAATTGGATTATTTGGTTTGTTGATGTCTACTTTCTTGAGTTCCTTATATATTTGGAAATTAAACCTTTGAAAATTGTGGATTTTAAGAAGATCTTTTTTCATTTTGTAGGCTGCCATTTTGTCCTATTAGTGGTGTGCTTTCCCTTAGAGAACCTTTTCAGTATCATAAAAATCCCATTTATTAATTGTGTACTTTAGGGCCTGCACTATCGGTGTTCCGTTCAGTAAGTTGTCTCCCGTGCCAATGCAGTCAAGACTATTCCTCACTTCCTTTTCTATCAAGTTCACTGTTTCTGATTTTATATCGCACTTGAGTTTTGTTCAGGGTGATAGCTATGGATCTGTTTGCATTCCTTGACATGTAGACATCTAGTTAGACCAACACCACTTGTTGACATCTTTTTTCCATTGAATAATTTCCACTTCTTTATCCAAAACAAGCGGGCATAGGTGTGTGGATTTCCATTTGTGTCTTCACTTCACATCACTGTTTCTTTATAGATTCACCACTCTTATTTTGATATTAGGAAAAGGCAGGTGGAATATATTTTTGAAATATGAATATCTTCTATGAGTTCATATTTCTTGCCATTAGAATAAAGACAAAATAAGAATATTTCAGGGAGAATTCGGTAACACAATATTTATCTATCTTATTGAAATGACAGACACTGATGGTAAGAAAGTTAAAATTGAGTGCATCACCAAGTTGATCAATTTTCTTTCCTCTTCTACCTTGTTTAATTTTCTTCTTTACATTTTTATTTTCAGATTTTTTACATTGAAGCTCTAGAAGTGACATCACATTTGCACCTGTTAGAGATATCTGAGAAACAAAACTTTCAAACTACATTATTTAAAATAAAGAAGCATATCTATGGCTTCCTGTCAGGTTCTTAACACATATTCCTTTGAGTATACACCCCAAATAAATACCAAAACAAACAATAGTTTTATGTCAAAGCTCTTTTGCATAAATACATCCATAATATATTGAAGTCCATAGCATCATACCTCATGCAGATATCTTTGTACTTCTAAACTGAATATGATTGAAATTCATGAGTGCAATTTACTAAAAACTCAATTGAATCTACGTGTTTCTCCCGAACCCAACTCTTCTGTGGAACTGATGGAAAATACAGCACATCTAAACTTATGATAAGGGAGTATGGCACAAATTATGGCTCTGCAGGAGGGAGCACATTAGCTTATATCACTATGGCTGCTAATACAGGAAACAATGAATTTATTATTATTACTGATTTAAAACCAGAATAAATCTCCAATGTTGTACAATTCAATCATGAGAAAAAAAATGGGCCACACAAGCTGTGGCAATGCTTCTGTAATGAAATACCTTGAGTTGCATAGCAATCACAGCAGAAGCTGCATTTAGAAGGTTGGTGATTACGGCTCCTCTGGGGCAACGTTGAAGTATTACTATTATTCTCCATTTCAAAAGGAAATATAAATTGAAGGTCATGAACTGCATTTCCTTCTACTATTTAGCAAAATGGATGTGGAGCTTAATATATCACAAAACTCTGTAATAGTCTCATTTTCACTCTAAAGTAGAAAGTCGTCTCCATATTTCACAGTTCAACAAATATAAACACTGAAGGTGAAAAGCCAGCAATTACGTAGCTCAGCACGGTTACCTTCAACCAGGATAATACCAACACAGTGGACCGCTTATGCATCTCTTCTCTTCTCTGGGATCTTTGCTGAGAAATGCTCTGAAGTCAAGGGGCAGGCCTTAGGCTTTTCTAGCCACCTGCTATAATGTTACCAAAATGTCTCAAAATTCTTTGTCTGAAAGCAACAGTCTTACGTGTTTTCAGGAAGGACAGGGCTCGTATCTCCATCAACTTTCACAAGTTATCCTGGCTCTCTTGCTGCTGGATTCAGCTCTTAGCTTCATCACAGTGATAGCCTGACTAATGTGGACCTTAATGGAAGATCCTCCAGAGTCACTGTGTGAGACTTTGTTCAGTTTCTTCCTGGTATCTCTGCTGTTCTTGCTCTGAGCCACTCCTGCTGCCGGGGCTGTTGATTTTGAGTAACAGAACACTGCCATGAAAATTCAAAAGTAGGTGTTACCAAGCCCCAAAAGTTACCCTGAGAATTCCTAGGGTGAGCGAAGTGTGACTTACATCACAGGTTAACTGTTTCAGAATGAGAACAATGTCACCAGGAAGATGTACCCAGGGTCAGCCTCTCAACAGTGCCACACTCTGGCCCTGTGCCTGCAGGGGATACTCACTGATGAGTAAGTTCTAGGACACCTTAGTCACCTGATTTTAGTGCCTTTTATTTAGGTGTGAACTTTCCTTGATGACTAGCCAAAATCTCCCTTATGTCCCTTAAGCACATTTTCGGAAAGTTGAAATTACTGTAGCTTATGGATAGTACATGATCAAAATCATCTTCACAAGACATTCATTTCTTTAAAGACAAGTGCTCAATCAGAGAACCATTTACTTACTTCCCCCAAATTAAACTTTATTTATTGCCATATAGGAAATGAAAAAAAAAAAGCTAAATAGTTGGTAAAGGCAATTAATGACTTGTCTCTGGAAAGCAGAACAGTTTGGGTGAATTTTGTATTGGCTACACACACACACACACACACACACACACACACACACACACACACATACACACACACATACACACACAAGATGGTATGACTGATTTCAGTGTGCTAGAAAAGGAAAATACAGTATGAAAGAATTGTTTGTCTTTTATAATCATGAGGTATAAGTTTGGATTTAAAAAATCATCATTCTGCCACAAACAGTATTTCTTAAACTAGCCATTTCATTTCTCTGGAGGTCTAGTTTCTCAGATGGGAGCAGTGCTTTATTTTCAATCACTCTTTTTTTGTTTTTAGAAATCTTCAGTGACAAAGCTACAAGATTCTATTCATAGCACTTAAATCATCAAGAGGTGTAAAGATATATTTTATTTCTTTCTGCAGACATAAACTTTTGTTCATAAAAAGTGATTTAAAAAACATGTTAGTTGGAAAGTATAAAAACCTTTGATATTTTTTCACCTCCCATTTAGAATAGTTCTTATGAAAGCTCTGATAGCCACTTCTCCAGTAATATATGTAGTCAATTGAGGAAAAAGAAGCCATGAGTTTTATAGAGATAAAAAGAATATACAGGAAAGGTCGAATGAATGAAAAGGAATGGGAACATGATGGAATTATATTTACATCTCAAAAACTTGAAAACAAATTGTAATAAAAATAGTCCCTGGATTTTAATAGCTGAGTAGTATTTCATAGTGTAAATGTTCCACAGTTTCTTAGTCCATTCTTCTACTGAGGAACACTTAGGCTGTTTCCATGTTCTGGCTATTATGTATAAAGCAGCTATGAACATGGTTGAGCATATGTCCCTGTTATGTGGTAGAGCATTTTCTGGGTATATTCCAAGGAGTGGGATAGCTGGGTCTTGAGGAAGCCCTATTCCTATTTTTCTGAGAAAGTGCCAGATAGCTTTCCAAAGTGGTTGTACTAGTTTGCATTCCCACCAGCAATGAAGGAGTGTTCCTCTTTCTCAATTTTTTGATTTTCTGAGTCCCTTTCCATGCCTTGTCTCACTGTGGATGTGGCACTACTGCACTACTGCCACTATTGGACATATGGACATCTTGCTTGGCAGGTTGTTTTTGGGAATCATAGGAGTCACAGCTTCATGCACTGTCTGCTCCCAGTAGCCTGCATAGCATTCTCCAGGACTAAACATGACTCCAGTCACTGAGAAAATATAGCTAACAATTGACAAATAGGATCTTATGCAACTAAGAAAGCTTCTGTACAACAAAGGAAACAACCAAGTGAGGAAGCAGCTTATGGACTGGGAGAAAAATCTAGAAAGCAAAGAACAACAACAACAAAAAAAAAAACAATAAAATTGACTATAGATCTGAACAGAAACTGCTCAAAAAAAGAGATAGTATTGGACAAGTACATGTGTATTTTTTAACCATCAACCTTTGAATCATTTCTATTTTCAAGAACAAGATGTTCTAGTTTGCTTTCCTGATTTTGGACACTCATGAATGTCCCTGCTTCTCTCCCTGGAAATGTCGTCTGTAAATCAACATCAAAGTGCAAGTGGCTCTCAATTCACTGTGGCTTTATTGTTAAAAGATGAATTATTATCTAGGGTATTGATTCCTATTTAGGCTAGTGTGTTAGCATTCTACCAGTATAACAATATCTGCAATATTAATTTACAAATAGGAAAAAGTTACTTTAGCTGACTATTCTTGAGGTTTCATTATACGGTGCGGCTGCAAACTTATTTCTTAGGAGGGATTACCATACTGAAACAGTAGAGAGTAGAATAAAACTGCTAATGTCATGGCCAGAAAGAAAATGAAGCTGGGAAAAGTCTATGGGGCCAGACTCCTTTCAAAGATACACCCTTTAATGATTTAAAGGCTTTTTATCTCCTACGTGTTGATCATCCCAAGAACTAGACCTGTAACATATGGATCTTTGAAGAATTTATAGGCCAAACAACTGCCAGTTCTATCTAAAACCAAACACACACACACACACACACACACACACGCACACACACACACACACACTTAATTCAGCCCCATTTAATTTGTTTCATGTAATCTTTTTAATGTATTTATTTATTATAATTTATTCACATTGCATCCCTGATTGCTATACTCTTGCTCTTATCTTCCAGTTCCTACCGTCCCCCTCTTTTCTGCCCTATGCCCTTTCCTTAGACCTCTGATGAGAGGCCTCCTCTGAATTTTGTATTTTATCTCAAATTATTTTAACTGACTTTTTCCCTGAATCTCTAACATATGTAATTTTTACCATCAATCTGAAATAATTATATGTTAAGCCTAACTTAATACTGCTCAATAATTGGGTGCTAAGAATTTTTATTTCCTTTAAACCTAAGGACATTTACAGCTATCAATAAGCATGCTCATTTTCTTGTAGTTTTAATGTACTTACACATCGAGTATTGTGCCGTTCCTTTTGATGTCTTTAAACTCGTGTTTTGTCCATTTCTAATATGCAGTTGCAATACATGCTTTTAAGATTTCTTCTACATTCAGTCCTCATGTTATTCCATATTGTAATATGATTGCCCTTACTTTGATGTAATATTCTCTCTGAATATTTTAATATTAACAAAACTTTAAAAGCACATTACAAGTTCAAGTGTGTAAAAACTTCCTCTCTTTGAACTTAATATTTGAAAAAGGCTGTGAAAGCATTTATAGAGGCTGCATTTGGGTTTGGGAGTAGATTAAAATAGCCAATGTCCTGAAAAAATGGAAAGGAAGATGTTTTCAGTTTACGGTTTTATGACCAAAGTAATATGGCATTACAGGAGAAAGGAAGGGGAAGGAAGCAAGGAAGGAAGGAAGAAAGCTCTGAGAAAAATTAATGCCTCCATTACTCTAGTCATATCCCTCTTGAAACTGAACATTCCTGCATCACTGCCTCTCATAAACGTGGAACAAACTACAGGTGTAGAAATAAAAATACTAAGAATAACACATTATTCCAGAAGAAAAGGAAAAGAATTTCCCATCTATAATGAATAAACACCAGTAGTTTTATTTCCCTTTTTTACTGTTTTGAAATTATAATATAACTACAGCAGTTTTTCTTTACCCTTCCTTTCTCCACAACTTCCCATAAGCTGCTCCTTGCTCTCTTTCAAATCCATGACCTATTTTTTATTCATTGTTGCTATATGTATATACATATATATTCCTATATGTAGCCTACATGGCCTGTATAATGTTAACTGGACAAATGTTTTCAGGGATGACCAGTTGGCATTGGATAAATAATTAGTGTGTTCTTTCTTGAGGAAGATGAGTTCTCCCCACCTCAGCAGAACCTACTTGCGCATAATACTTTGTGTGACTGAGGCCTCCTGAGCTATCCCCATCAACATTAGTATCCCACACAACATTGTGTGATATTTGCTCATCTCAAGTTCAGGAAGTCATGTTAATGAGACTTATAAGTGTAGGTTCCAGTATTACTAGGAGACATACTCACTCAGCAAACAGATGAGTATGTCACCTCCTCTTCTGTAATGCTTAGAAGCCTCAGGTTTCATTGGGCTGGTCTCCACAACTCTGCATTTTGATCGGTTGCAGTTTTCTACAGTGGTCATCACTGTTGCAAAGAGCAGTTTCCCTGATGAGGAGTAAAGACTATACTTATAGATAGTTATAAAGACAATTATATAGATTACTGTTGAAGACTACTCAGGTTTAATAAAGTGTTGGTTGTAGATATTCCTCCAAGATCAAGGACTCACTAGTCCTGGAAATTGTTGAGGTTTCCAATAGATGGAAACTAATAAAGAGACCCCCTAACTGGACAATGTGCAGAGAATGAGAAATCCTAGAACACTCAATCGTAAGTGGGATGTCTTTATCAAAACTCTCCCCTCAGTGCTCAGGGAACTATTTGGAAGAGAAGATAAAAATGTTGAGGAAACAATTCTAGGCACAACAGAGACTGTGGCAGCACACACAGGGCCTGCACAGGTTCAAGTCAAATGGACTTCTAGTGCTAGGAGAGGAACTAGACATCAGCCCCATCTATAGCCCAGAAGCAATCTCAAAATGACACGCAGTCACAAAGGAAAAATTAGTTTTCTCCAGTGGAATCTCCTTGGGCATACAAATAACACTTAAGAGCAAGCTCTCTGCCAACCTGTGGACATCCAATACAAAATAAACTCAGTGGTACTTTTGGAGATATTTTGTCTCATAATGCTTTGAATGGTAATGTTTTTAACCTTACAGATCTTTAGTTTATATATTATGATTTCCTTGTTTGTTTTAGTTTTAGTGTGTTCTGGGGGTGTTTGTGCATGGGCACACATACATGTGCATATGCATTCTAGTGTTTTTGTCTTTTTAGTTTTCCTGTTTTTTTTTTTTATTTTGTTTGTTTTCTAAAGAGAGATAAAGAAAGCATGAAGTTGTAATACGGATTCAGGAACCATATTTCATTTTGATATTGATGTAATAAACAATATTGGTTATTATTCAGAGTCGTCCTGGGAAAATCATCTCTCTCTCTCTCTCTCTCTCTCTCTCTCTCTCTCTCTCTCTCTGTGTGTGTGTGTGTGTGTGTGTGCACATGCGTGCACATGCACTCGAGTGTGTGCACAAGTATGCGCACATGCACTTGTGTTCTTTCAATAGTTCCTAGTTTTCTACTGCCTACTTGTGGTGAGGTTCATGAGAATTTTTTTTTTTCTACATTAACCTACCTATTGGTGCTTTTCTTGTTTGTGTCTTCTTGGTTAACAAACTTTCTCTATTTCTATTTCTATTTCTATTTCTAAACATGTGTCCCTGGAATAGCCCTTTGCCCTAAGATACAAGAATGAATAGCTCAAGAAGTACAGAGACGTGTTTAGATTATCTTCAAAATCATATTCCTTTTTATCACATACTCTAACAGGAAAAGGACTCTTATTTTTAATACAAACACACCACCATATGACTAAAACAGTATCTTACCAGAATAACAATAACACACCCAAAACCCCACAGTATTATCTAGAAATATCTTGAATCGAAAGATTGGATGAGAAAATGTAATTTTTTAACTAAAATTTAACAGGGTAAGACAGCACAGAGTTTCCTCTAGCTTGTATCTTGCTAAAGCAACTTTAAGTTTGACATGAATCTGAACTCCTTGATGGAACATCCCTTGGAAAATTACTCAACTGTATTCTAAAACTCAGAAGCGGAGATATCTCCTCTAATTTATATTGGCTTGTGCAAACCTCCAAATCCAGCAAACTGCTTGTCTAAGCTTCTGTTAAAATGTTTGCTTGCACAAAACCTCCCCATGTTGCTTCAAGCAAGAGAACAGAATGTAGATTTTGCTTTTAAAGGATAGCAGGTTACCAAGAAGAGACTTGATACCCTATGAGCAAATACAGGGGGAGAAAATCCCCCTCAGGAACAGTCATAGGGGAGGGGAATAAGGGGAAAATGGGAGGGAGGGAAGAATGGGAGGATACAAGGGATGGGATAACCATTGAAATGTAACAAAAATAAGCTAATAAAAATTTTTTTAAAAAGTGTCTTGCTCTAAACATTTGCTGCTTCACTTGGGTCCCCAACACGTGAGTGTAATTCCAGCTGGCTGAAATAAAAACTTTCAATTGACTATAGACTATTTCTGAATAGTCTTCTCTGGTTGACTCCCTATAACAAAATGAAACAAAGATTATTTGTAACTTTTAATTTAAAATATCGATATCATAAAATATGATTTGGAAATTAATATAGGTAACAAATAAAAATATAACATTAATTTCACAGAAAGGACTAGTTGCTAAGTATCAGTAAAACCACATTGAAGAAGGTGTAGTAATTAGGACCTCTCTTTCTCAGTAGGGATGCAAATCTGAGCAGTGGTGGTACCTCTGGTTCCTCTGATTCTGTGCTGGCCAACTACAGGCTTTGATGTCAAGGACCAGGATCTCAAAAGAAACAACTGATGTGCTGAATGTGGATACTGCCATCCATAAGCACGAGTCTCAGATGCAATAAAATGAGTAAAAAGAAAAAAGCTTTGTAAGGAAACTTCCTTGCTGTGATAGCCTGAAACTGAGTCAAAAATCTTTCCTTTTGTTCTGTTCAGGTATTTTATGACTTTGATGAAAGTCTAACTGATGCACACATGAATGCAGAATGAACATGCCTTCCATATTATTTTGAGCTCTAAAATAGTCAAACTTCCTCTTAAAGGCAATGGACAATTTCACCTGAAACATATGAGCTGCATGTATGAAAGACGATGAATGTATAGTTTGGGGGAAGAAAAGGAGGACAATCTGGGAACTGATATTTTTAAATAAAATCTAATTTCTTAAATCAAGCACGTAATAAGTTGAGGCAGGGGATTGTTGTGAAATGGCAGCTTGGCTACAGGTTGAGATATTGTCCCTCAAAATTAACTAACTGATTAATTAGAATTAAATAAAATATGACTTCTGATTTCCCATATCCTAATTAAGTTCTTTCCATCCCAGTGCACATCCACTGAAGTTGATGTCTAATTTTTATTTGGAAATGATCTCATCAACCTGTTAACTTATCCCTGTTAATTAATTCCTATGAGCTTTGAGAAAATTCATTCAGGACTATCTCCAAAAGCAGTCATAGAATTAAAGAACCGTGATTTAATAGCATACTGTGCTTCTATAAGGATGGACAATTAGAAGGTGGTTGAGCCTTAAGCATCTGGCCTGAGACTGTAATTGTGACAGAGTTAATCAATCCTTTCACACCTGTCTCCTGTTTGGAAAAAGTAGTAACTGTGTTATTTTGAAAATACAAATCACTTTCCTTCCTCTTAGTAGCACTAAAATGACATAATAACTGTTATTTTTTTTTCATGTTGGAACTAAATATCCATTCACTGTTTACAGCTCTGTGAGCTGTACAGCAATGCTCAGACACTGAATATTATATTACTCAAAATTAAATTGATTTTTTCTGAGGATTTGAAGTCATTCAGTTACAAGTACCTTTGGGTAATAGTATGGCCTTCTATGAGGTCCATAGCTTGTACCTTTTAATGTTGTGATTTTGGTCAATTCTGTTTAAACAATCTATCTGGATTAAATTATTGCTACAATATGATTTTTCTTTTAGATTAGAAAAAGTCTCCTTAGTACACTAAAAAGAGACATAATATTGGATAATAGTAAAGGATTTATTTTCTAATATTAGTTATGTATAATATAAAGCTTTTAAATCACAGAATTGTTGGTCCATATCTTTATATCACAGAATAAAATGTTTTAAGTATCTTAATGAAAGTACTCAATAAAATTCATTCAATCTTGTCTTTGCTTTTAAGAAATTGGTTTTCTAGTATAATGGTTCTATCTATGAGATATTTAACTATATTTCTAGGAACCACTAGAGAAGCAGCATTCAGTAGTGGGGGTGTTTGGATTACTTAAAGCACACAAAATGTTTCTGCAAGTATAATAAATAAAATTGAAATGTGACAAAACTCCACACATTTGTGAACATGAGAAAATTAATGACTAAATGTTTATAAGATATTAAAAATTAAATTCTAGTAGACTGGTTTGCTAGGTAGAGTAGGTAATATTTTAACTCAATTAGTCAAGATTTACATTTCAACAGAGAGGGAAAAAAGAAAGGGGATTAAACAGATGTCCGCTACTTTTGACAACTGGTTACATTAAATTATTATTGTGTTGAACAAAAAGCTTAGGTTAAGTTCCTAGAAATAAAATGGACCGACACCATGTATTCAGAAGAGAGATATCTTCAGGACATGTGGAAGTCAGATGGAGACTGAAGCAGGACAAGTGCATGGGCTGTTTGATGCAGCAGAGAGGACACTGAGAAGAGCTCTGAGGAGGCACTTGAAAGGAGGGAGAACAAAAAACTGAAAAGCACATCATCAGGAAACAGAGTTGGGAATTGGATTATGTAAGCAAGAAAACACATGGTTTCAAGGTAAGTGTCAGAGAGAAAATGAATACAGAGAAATATAGTTGTATTTGTAGCAATTCAGAAAATCACATTAAATGTTTATGAAGTATGCAGTCTTGCTTTACTTTTAGAAATGAAATTCTAGAACATAAAAGAGCTTCTCACAATTTCAATACAACTCGGCCTTTAAATTTGATTTTAATGTTCACCATTTATATATACCAATAATTAACAGTTCTGGTGAGTAATTAAAATATAAGCATAAACTCTTTTAATATAACACTATAAACCTAGGAAAGGTTATGATAATCTCATGCTTATACAGATTGTGATAGGTAACATATTTAGTACCTTTCCTATGTACTTTAAAAAAGCAATATCTCAATATACATTTACACTTACAATTTTCTCATGAAATACTATTACCTTGAAAATGTAGGAAGGTGTAAATAACTTACCTGTATACTGCAAACAGCAGTAAACCTTCCTGCTTAGACATAAGTATTAAACTAATAATTACATAGCCATTATAGTTAATGTGCAATTAACCTACAGCAGAAATATTCAAGCAAAATATACATTTTGTTGAATATTAAATTTGAGTGATTTCTAAAATGTATCAGATGAAATTTGAGCAACTCCCAGTACTTTATCTGTAGTATGTTTTCATGAAAGAATAGAGATTCGAGAAACATTAAATAAGGAATAAGAGTAGCAAAATGACGTGCGCGTGTGTGCAGTTAATTCTTAAATATATAAACGTATTCAATGATAGTGGAAAGAAAAAGGCACTGACATTGCGAGACAAAGCAAAAATGCCTTTGGTTCATTGAACGTGCTTATATATTTTTGGCTTTATCATGTGAGTATATTACATTTGTTGAAATAGCACAACTAAGAAATTCAGAAAAAAAGGGAGAAATTTACACTTAAGTACAATTTAATACTGCAATCATTTTCTTTGCAGAAAGACATTAACACCTTCTTGTGTTTCTGATGTCATACACTTATGATGTCTCCAGCAGTCGTTCCCCACACACCAGGAAGTGAGGGTTTTGCTTCTGTCCAGAATGGAACCAGGAGGGGCTGTTACCAGCCTAGACTGAGAATTGAGCTCCCACATGTTTAGGAGACACTGGGCCTCACTGATTCACCATTGCTTTGGCATTGGTCTCGGCCTCCCAAACCACAGAACCCCTGTTCTTCATAGGTCCAGCCTCAGCCACCAAGCAGTTTTCTGTATGTTTGGTTTCTTACTGGTTTGTTTTCCTGGGAGCAGGAAAAAGGTGTTCTTTCTCAATCAGTGTCCCCCAAAAACCCTGTTGCATCAGTAGTCTAATCAGTCTAGTATAGATGGGTCGTTCTGAGCAATTCATTGAGATATTCAGTAAACCCCAACTATTTTAACTATCCTCCATATTGCAATAATTTTTTTATTATCATTGTTTCTCTCATTTTGTCCTTTAAATTTATAGCACATACTTCTTTTAGTTTCGTTTTGACATTAATGTGGTAGATCAATAATAAATGAAGAAATAATTCTGGCATTTGGAGTAAGGTATATTTTAAGTAAGTGAATACAATTCAACTTAAACTTAATTTTTTAATGTTTAATTTTTATTTATTATAATTTATTCACATCACATCCAGATTATTATCTACTTGATCTTATCTTCTCAACTCCACCCTCATTCTCTCTTCCACTCTATTCCCCTCCATTAGACATCTGATGGTGGTGGGGGGGGGGAGTGTTTCTCCACCATCATCTCACTACAGCCTATCAGGTCTCATCCAGATAGCCTGCATCCTCTTCTTCTGTGTGCCAACAAGGCCGCCAAGCCAAGGGGGAGTGATCAAATCACAAGTACCTGAGTTCATGTCAGAGGCATTCCCTGCTCCACCCACAACAGTGGAGAATGAGCTGTCCATCAGCTACGTCTGGTCTAGGTTCTCTGCATCCACTGTCCTTGGTTGGGGCAACAGTTTGTGAAGGCCCCTCTGGGTCCAGATCTGCAGGCCTTGATGGGCTCACTGTGGAGCTCCTGAAGCCTATGGGTTCTTCCACAACCACCACTCCCATTATGCCATACAACTCTCAAAGCTCCACACAATGTCCTGCTGCCAGTCCCAGTATCTGTTTGGATCCTCCACTGGGTGGAGTATCTCAGAGGATATCAATGCTGGGCTAATATCAACTTAGAAGTGAGTATATACCATGTGTGTATTTCTGTGTCTGGATTATCTCACTCAGGATGATGCTTTATGGTCCCATGCATTTGCCTGCATATTTCAAGATTTCCTTGTTTTTAATAGATGCATAGTATTCCATTATGTAAAAGCACCACAGTGTCTTTATCCATTCTTCACTTGATGCACATCTAGGTTGTTTCCAGATCTGGCTATTATGAATAAAGCTGCTATGAACACAGTTGAGCAAATGTCATTGTTGTATTGTGGAGCATCTCAGGTATATCCCCAGAAGTGGTACAGCTAGGTCTTGAGGTAAAGCTATTCCCAATTTTCTGAGTAAGCACCAGATTGATTTCCAAAGTGGTTGTACAAGTTTTCACTCCCATCAGCAATGAAGAAGTGTCCCTCTTTCTCCTTATCTTCACCAGCACAGTGATGTCACTTGAGTTTTTATTCTTAGCCATTCGGATAGGTATAAGTTGGAATCTCAGAGTCATTTTGATTTGCATTCCTCTGATGACTCAGGAGGTTGAGCACTTATTTAAGTGTTTTTGAGCTATTCAATATTCCTCTTTTGAGAATTATCTGTTTAGCTCGGTACCCCATTCTTAATTGGATTATTTGGTTTGGTGGTTTAACTTTCTTGAGTTCCTTATATATTTTGGATATTAGCCCTTTGTCAGATGTAGGATTAGTGAAGATCTTTCCCCAGTCTGTAGGATGTCATTAATTTTAATTTTAAATTATAAGAATTGTTCATTTTAAGTTATCTTTAAAATATGTTAATAATGATAAGCCCCTTGTATATGTTTTGTTGGATATTTAAGTGTGCTTTTCTGTCATGAATATGTTATTTCAGAAACACACACAAATGTCATAATTTACTGAAAACCAAATATATTGACAAGTTATAACAGTTTCATTAACAGCAATTTGCCATATGTTCCAATTCTTTGATAGTCTCTAAGGCAAACAGTTACTTTCATTTCAATATTAAATATTATGATAACTTGTCACACAATGCCTATCATACAATAGAATTATCTATATAAATTACAAAATGCCTACATGGGATTAAGAAGGCAAAGAGTTTCAAAGAGTCTAAAGATGACAAAATCTGTGAAACTGACTGTCTTCAGCAGGGTTACTGTTGCTTCGATGAAACACCGTAACCAAACACAAAGACACAGAGGAAAGGGTTTATTTCACTCATAGTCTATATAACAGTTCACCATCAAAAAGCAATGAAGATAGGGACTCAAGAAGAAACCTGGAGTCAAGAGATGACATAGAGGCCACAGAGGAATGCTGCTTTCTGGCTTGCTCCACATGGCTTGCTCAGCCTTCTTTCTTTTAGGATCCAGGAAGACCCAGCCCAGGATGGTCCCATGCACACTGGGCTGAGACTGTCCCCGTTGATCACTAATAAAGAAAATATCATGAAGCAAGATTTTGTGGAGGAATTATCTCAATTGAGATTCCCTCCTTTCAGAAAACTCTATCTTGGGCCAACTTGACACCAAATTAGCCAGCACACTGATAGAAATGCAAGTTGCATTGGGAACTGAAGGAAACAGTTGGGGGTCTCTGTACACACACATGGTCTAACTCTATAATCAGACTTGAGCTATAGACGTGAGTCTTACATATGGACAGCACCATGTTCAAATGCATAAATAGGCAGATAGCAAGCAAGTCCACGTACATAAATAGCTGGATGGGCAGACAATAATTCAGGTAAACCATATCAATAGCAGAGACTGAAACAAACTGAAGCCTCTGTGACATTCAAGAGTTCTCTGCTTACTGGTCTTTGAAACATATACTGGGTCATCAGATGACAGGCTGCTGGAGCCTTAGCATCGCAGTGTTAAATTTTCTTTTCTTTATAGGTGCCAGATAAGGAAGTTATGTCCTTTCCTGTGCTGTTCCCTCCAATAAGTCATCAAGATTAGTTGACCTGCTATGGTTTTAACACACTCACATGAGGCTGCGTTCCCAATTCTTACCAATAATTTTATAATCTGGTGTTCTTTCTACTTTCAGGAATAAATCTTTTTTTTTTTTTTTTTTTGTCTTTACTAAAGTATGCCAGAGAGTTAGTGTTATTATCTTAGTTACTTTTTTATTACTGCGAAGAGGCACCAAAGTTTGTAAAAGTTGTAAAAGAAAACATTTAATTGGTGTCCTAAAGTTTAAAAGGGTGAGTTGATTCCCACCATGGTAGAGAGCACGGCAGCAGGCATGGCACTAGAGCAATAGCTAAGAGTTTATATGTCATCCTTAAGATGGAGGCAGAGAGAGAGAGTGAGCTTGGCATGGGCATTTGAAACGTCAAAGCTCACCCTCAGTGATACAGAGCTGCTCTAACAAGCCACACCTCCTAATCCTTCCCAAAACAATTTCACCAACTAGGGGCATTTACATATATGAGCCTATGAGAGCGATTCTTACGCAAACCCCCAAAGCTGTTGACATCTCTATTCAGGAAGAATTCATTCTACATCATAAAAATAGTCAAAGCTCCTGGAAAAGGGCTTTTCTCAGGGAGTGTCAGAGTTTGAAGAGCATTATTTCTAAAATAGTGGGTAACAGACCACAGCACAACCTGACCCTAAAATCCCCAATTAAGTACCATTTAATGAGTACTGTGAATACTTTTAATGTGAATCTCTGTGCTTATTGATGATCAGTTTTCACTACATAATTTCCACCGGTGTTATAGGATCATTTAAAAACATTCTATACACTTATAAACAGACTTTGGTGAAATCTTTTCACTATATTCTTCTTTGCATTTATTTTTATTAAAAAATGACTAGACACACTTATCTATGCATATAGATGTGTCTATGTGTATATTAACTGGTTTTTTTTTTTTTCATTTTACTTACATGTGTTTTGGAAGTTGACAGTTCTATATTTAAAGTATTTGTTCATATGCTTGTAAAGTTCCAAATTTTAGTTTTTTACCTAATACATTAATAAATTCCCAGACATAAATTCTGTACTCAGAAAGGATACACAATTTCATCTTTCAATTTAAAAATATAATAAAAATTTAAAATATCTTTGTGGAAATTTTATCAATCCATCAATAACTTCAATTTTTTACCTGGTGTTTGCTTTTTTCCTCTAGAAATATAGGTAAGAGATCTTCTTCCTGCTATTGTGCCTCATAAAATAAAAGGATAGCTAAACACAACAGTAAAGCGCACATATCTGAATCATTAAGGAATGCGGAGAGATGAGTCCCTAACATTCATCCAGTTTAGGGAAAGCTGTGAGGAAAGCAGGACATTAGTTTACACTGGGTTTGTAGGCTTTCAGACCACCCAAGTCATTGAAAACTAATCTAGGCATACCACTGATTCTGAGAAGCAAAACTAAAAGCAGTTTCAGACAACTCAAAACTTTAGCTCATTCATATTCACCAGATCTCTCTCTCTCTCTCTCTCTCTCTCTCTCTCTCTCTCTCTCTCTCTCTCTCTCTCTCTCTCTCTCTCCCTCCCTCTCTCCCCCCTCAGACACACACACACACATACACACACACATACATATAAGAATGACATTCCACATAAAAGCTTTAAATGTTAACCTGATGCATGATTTATTCTTGCGTAGAACTCGATCATTTTTTTATCAGAAAGATCACTCCATTTCAGACACATGAGTAATAAATGATATATTCATCCTAAAAGCTCAGTAATTGTGAAGCCAAAATACCAATCTCAGAGTACCAAAGCAAAGTGTTCTTAACAGAACTCCTCCGCAGATGGAGCTAGGCTTTTCAATGAGGATTTATGTTTGTTTGTGTAGGCTGTATAAACATATTGGAGCTGTTTCGAAAACTGATTTGTGTTCTTGAGCATCTGATTTCTCCTGAGAAGCAATTTTGCACAGTGGCTGATAAAGTTAATTTGAAATTTGCCTATTTCAGGCAAAGCCACATTTCTGGTCTCCTAATTGTTTATGATCTCAAACAGAATCACCGAGAAGCCTTGAATGGTGCCTCCAAGAAATCCTAAATATGTAGTAACAACATGATTATCACACAACTCTTGTATTCAGACTATTGTGTGTCCACTTACTTTTAGTTGAGGTAATTTTATGAAATATGCTTTAACCGAATACAGACACAATTTTTAAAGAGCATCAAAAACAAAAGTTACTTTAGAAAAAATGGGGGAGGACATCACTCTCTTCATAGTGACTTCTCATTAGAACTAAGAACAAATGCTCACTCTCACAGACATAAAAACATGTTTTCCAGAATAGCACTTATTCTACTAATAAAGACTTGGAGCATCTCCAAGTTATTGTTCATCAAATAAAGGTGGAGAGACTCAACAGTTTAGAAGCAGATGTCATCCCAAATCTTATAATAAGTCAGCCTTGTTAGGGGGACAGATACCAAGCAGAAATATGATGATTATCAGCATAATACATAATACTGTAAAAGAACAATTTACTACATAGAATATATGGCAAGAACTAGTTCAGGTACATCTATTCAAGACAACTGTTGTAATGCGCATGTGTGAATTCTACTGTGGCTTTGAAGAGGCAGAGCATCTACTTGAGAACATTCACAGAGAACTTAAGGGTGATTTTTAAGTGCAACTAGACAGAAATGGCCAAAACATAGTATAGTGATCAAGGTCAAATGAAAAAAAAAAAAAAAAAAAAAAAAAAAAGAAAGAAATGAGATTGGAAATACATCTTGTGGTAGAGTGTTTATATAGCATGCGTGAGGCCCTGGGTTCAACAACAATGAAATAAAGTTAGAGAAAGAATCAGAGTGGTCTGCTCAAACTATTGCACTAACAATACAGGGACAATACAAGCAGTAAACATCGAACCCCTTCTCTGATCTAGCTAATGGACAGGACATTCTCCACAGTTATGTGGAGAGCAGGGACCGATTCTGACAATAACACTAGTGCCCCATATTTGACCACTTCCCCTTGGTGGGGAGGCCTGATGCACTCAAAGAAAAAATAAGCAGGCTTCCAAGATGAGACTTGATAGCCTATGATCATATAGAAGGGGAAGGAGTTCATAGACCTAGGGGAGGGAAATAGGGTGAAAGCGGGAGGGAGGGAGGAACAGGAGGATGCAAGTGATGGGATAACACTTGAGTTGTAATCTGAATAAATTAATAAAATAAAAAGAATTTTTTTAAAGAATTTGCAAATGGTAAGTCATTTCCCTGAGTACAAGAAATTAAATATTAATTTTTATTAAAATATTATTAATTATCATTAATTATTTGGAGATAGGCCACAAGTTATGCTTTTTCTGCTTCAAGTATAGTTTATTTTTCTGTGTATAGTACTGATCTTTTAGAAGAGTTCAATTATTTTTAGAGTTTAAAACTGTCAGTGGAATCCCTGATATGAAAATTGACAGAATTGGTTAAGTTATGGCAAAAGGACTTGCTACAGAATTATGTCAAAGTAATCACAAGAAGCAGGTAGATTTAAAATGTATTTGAAATAGTCATAGGGACTGTGACAAGGATTGTGTAAAATAACAGGCTAATCCCAAGTTTTTAACTTGGAAATCTATCCAAATCATCTTGCAATGATTAGGAGCAGTTAGGCTTAGGAGAATAACAAAGAAGAAATTAAAGGTGGAAAATGTTTAAGATATTCAATAACACACGGACTTATAAGCATGTGCTTAATCAGAATCCATCTGGATATTTACCCCAAAAGAAAATTCTGGGCTATCTACAGATATAAATCATATTTGAAGCCACTGGCCAAAGTATTGTTTTATAATATAAAAATTACAAATGTATCCCAATGAAGACATTAAGATACTATGGAAATAAACAGATTATCCGAAGAGAAATTGAATTAGAAAAGATCTAGACTTTGTGATCAACTGTGTTAAGATGATACCTTTCTGCTGAGTCTAGAGAAAATATTATTAGAGACCCTTGGAACAGTTACTGTTGACAAGTGGTAGCAAAAGCTTGCGATTAAGTGAGGTTAGAAGTGAGTGAAAGGGCAATAGAGTAGCTGAGTGGAAAATTCTTAAGATGTTTGTTCTGTGAATGGAGACTTGAGACAAGAGACAACGACAGGGTTTACAACTTGGTAAAAACATATTTTTCATGTTGATCTAAAAAAAGAGGCAACAACAGGGTTCAAGACTTTTTGTTACAAACATAGAATATTAATTTTTCATGGGCTTCTTGTAATATTCCATTACATATGTATATGTGTGTATGTGAATGCACGTGAGTGCATGTATATGTGCCCATATTTGTATATGTGTACATGTATGTATATATAAATTATTCTGGCACTAATTTTATGGAAGATAGAATGATTAAACAAAAACAAAGTTATTAAAAATGTGAGAGGGGCAGAACTAGAGAGAGATCTTAGTGGTTAAAAGCGCTGGGTGTTTTCCCAGAGGATCTGGATTCTATTCACAACATCCTGACTTCATGCAGGCATAAAGTATGAAGATACACACATGCAGGCAATATACTTATATACTTAGACATAGAAAATATGATGATGATATGATGATGATGATGATGATGATGAAGAAAAGATTTTTATAAAAGAGAGGGCAAGAATTAGAGCACCCATGGAAAGATAGATTGATTGGTTGGTACATCAGTTTGTGCAGCCCCACCCCACCCCCGGCCCGGGTCCAGATCTGCCTGCCTGATGGTCTCCTTGTGGGGCTCCTGATCCCTCTGGATCCTTCCATCCTCCAGTAGCATTTTCACCCAGAGTCTAGCAGCAAGTCCCAGCATCTCTCCCAATCTGCTACTGGGAGGAGTCTCTCAGAGGACATCTATGTTGGGGTAATATCCACTTATATGTAAGCATATACCATGCATGTCTTTCTGTGTCTGCAGTAAACCTAGACTCCATATTCAGACCTTGTCAATGGACAGCTCGTTCCCCATGGTTATGTGGAGAGAGGGGACTGCCTCTCACATGAGCTCTGGTGCCCTCTATTTGACCACTTACAATTGGTGGGGATGCTTGGAGGTATTCAGAGGAAGGGGAAACAAGCATTCAGAATGAGACCTGTGATGATATGGTGGGTGGGGGAGGTCCCCTTCTGGCACAGGTGTAGGAGAGGGGAACAGAGTGAAAGAGGGAGGGAGGCAGGAATGGGAAGATAAAATCAATCAATCAACCAATCGAGGGGCAAGGGGATAACAATCAGGACATAATCTGAATAAATTATAATAAATTAAAATTTAAAAAGAAAGATGGATTCATTTTAGTAGAAAGGATGCTTAGACGAAACACAGATGGCTTCTAAAAGGCATGCAAAGTAAATAAGGTGACATTCAGGAAATTCTAAAAGAAGCACTGACAAAATGCATCAGCCAGTTTTAAAGTAAACAAAACAAAACAATAAGACTGCATTAGACAAGGGGGGTGGGCATACCCACTGAATTAATTCTGTCAGTGTTGGTGGTGATACAAAGAGGGCAGAAAAAGTACAGACACATAATCATCTCCACTGGTGCAAATGGCTGAAGAGCTCCAGGCAGAGTCTGGGGCCATCTCTGTTTATTAATAATCTTCACCCAGATAAATCCTGAACTTTGCCCTCTCTTACTGGAAGTGGCTCTTTGTACATCTTGGAGCAGAGCATGCACAGAAGACAGGCTGCTCAATTGATTGGGACAGAAAGCCTCTGACTTCCTTGATAATTACACTTCAGAAGATGATTCCTTTGGGATGCAGAGATGGCTCACCAGTTAAGATCATGGCATGGCCACTCTTCCAGAAGACCCTGGTTTGGTTCCTAATACCCACATGGCCACTAAAAACAATCTGTAACTCCAGTTTTAGTGTATGTGATGCTCTTTTCTTGCTTTCACAAAACAACAACAACAAGGACAGATGTGGTATACAAACATACATACAGGCAAATACTCATAATATGAAAATAAATAATTTAAAGATACTTTCCACATTTAAGAAAGAGATGATCCTGCATTGAAAATGGTAGAGTGAGAATTGTAAAAGGATAGAGGCAAAAACAAAGATATAATGACAAGTTTTCTGAAGTAAATGTTCTATGAGAATAAAGGCCAGGGCTTTAAGCCATCATCTATAGGATATTTAATCAAGTTGAAAAGAATTTTAAGGTTGTTTCTGTCTCCATACAGAAACATGCTGAGGAAATAAATTAAAATTCCACAAACACATGATCAGATATTTTAGTTGTTTTAAGCAAAACATCATTTCACCGTTGATAAGATTATACAAAAGAAAGTCTACTAGCTGAATGTGTGGCACAGAATATTAGCTTATAAGACACCCTCTGCAAGATCTTCTACAGACATCCTAGTTTCCTTTGTAGAACTGTTACAGTGATGCATGCTTGTCTATTTCCTCCCCTGCAGGTTAATGTCCTGCTCTCTATAGCACACTTCACCTGGTAGTTACTGCTTTGTATGATTTGTAATAGCTACCATTAAAATAGACTTTCTTTGGTGGAAGATTTGAAGATAATACGTTCTTTGTCAGATTCGATCTGAAATTTGGTCTATTCTGTGTGTATTTCCATATTTGGGAGATGGTATGGCTTGGATATGAATAGCTTCTAAAACTGTATGCTTTGGAGATTGGGTTCTCAGCTCTTGGCACTACTGGGAAGAATGGGAAATAGGGAGAGATTTGCATGGGTGAAGATGTTTAAAAGCTTGCATTTGAAGGGTATGTTTTGTCCTTGCTCTCGTTTGTTCATTCTGTACTTCCTGTATGCTATGAGCTCTGCAGTCTTTCTGTTATATCATGCATTCCTTGCTTAGTGTTAAACCTTGTCTCTGCTACTTAGTGAAGGGGCCACAGAGAAGCTTTCTCTTTCAAGTTGGTTTTTTTCTGGTGTTTTACCCCAGCAATGGAAAGCCAACACAGGGAGCTACTTGCTGCTTTTAACTCTGCCTCACAGCTTGTCTTCAGTCTACAAGCTGAGCCCCATTTTGCCTTTCTAAAAATATGCCAGTCTAATTGACATGCTGCCCAAGTGAAAAGATTCAGAGCTAAGCAGGCTTAGGAAGTAATCCCTTCACACCCACCTATATCCTACTTCAAAGAGAGGGATGCTTAACTTCCCAGTTGTCAGCCAGTCATCACCACACCCTATGCAACCCACCAAGGCATGTGGATTTTACTTTGAACCTTGTATCAATTTGTGTCTTATCTCCTTCATGTCTGTGGTGGTTATTCTTTTTGTCCATTTAACTATATCTGAAATTAACTAAAATCAAAATGGCTGGGCACACAGGTAAGGGATTCTTTTTCTTAATTAAATCATTTGAAGTGGGAGGGAGGCCCCAATTCTAATTTGTATCTTTGAGTGGGAAGATACACAACTAAGGCATATTTTGATGTGGGAAGATCCACTGTTAATCTTGGCCACAGTTTCTGCTATCCGAAGCAGAAGGACGTGCAATAAGGAAGCTTGCACTCCCTTTGTCTGCTTGCTTTCATTAGCAAGTCTATTCCATCATGGACATGAGAGCTGACGTCTTCAGGATTCCAATGTCTGCTGAAAACCATGTAAAACATCCAGTCCTATGGACTGAAAAACTACTGGTTCTGGGATTTTCTGTTGGTCCAGGCATTGCTGCACTAGATGGTCCAGTCTGTTAGCCTTTCTAAGAAATCATATATATTTATATAAAGTTTTGTTTTCCAGGGAATCATGACTAATACAGATTTTAGTGACAGAGATGGTTCTAGAACAACAGAAGTATAAGAATAAATATTTGAGCATCTGGAATACACTTTCCAATTTGCCAACACCTACAGTTACTGAAGTTTCTTCTGCACACTCAGAGAGTACTGAAAGCCAATGGTGTGAACTCAAACCTGAGGGGATGAGTGTATTTGATTATCTTGATTCACCAACTTGTGAGACGCTACATATTTGGTGATGCAGTATATTAAAACTTTGGCAACCTGTGGAAAAATAGAGAAAATGATGATGCAGGTCAGTTTTTCTGAGCATCTCTGCAATACACTGACAAAGAAATAGGAGAAACTCAGTGACAAAATTAACAATTTCTACCACTTCAGACTATGGTGAAGGAAAACAATGAACTCAATAATAAATTGACCTGTTCAAGATGTCCACACACAGGCTAAAAGTTTCTAAGTGTGCCCTGGGAGAGAATCTTCTCTTCAGCACCAACAGGTTTCAAGTGGTAGCAAATCAAACCCTTGTCCTCATTATAAGAGTAGCTGAATTATAGTGAGGTTCCAGTCTCAGCTTCAGAAAGTGACAGCAATGAAAGTAAGAGCATTAATTTGTAAACAGGGGAATTCTATAACATGGGATGGAGATGTGTGGGGAGACCCTATTGAAGCTGAGAACTCTGAACCTACAGATTCTCAAGGATTTATCTCACCTCAGGAGGCAGTCTTTCTACCTTCAGCAGATTTACTCACACACTGCCTTTTCCACTGTTGACTGAGGATATTAACCCTTTATTGTCTGCTACATCAGCAGTGACTCTCTGTGAATGAGATACCAGGCAAGACAATACTAGTGTCCCTCAGAACCCACCAACAGTTGTCTCTAGACCTATAGCAAGACTGAAGGCTAAGCAGGGTCCTAGAGAGCAGGGAGAAAGTGTAGTCCGTGAGGAGATGCACTATAAAGAACTTAGGAGTTTGCTAACTCATTCAAGCAGAATTCTGGGGGAACATGTGTGGGAATGGATGGTAAGGGTGTGATATAATGGTGAAATATAAAACTGGATCAAGCTGAGTTTATTGGTATGACCCCATTGAGTGGTGATTTTAAGCTTAGTTTGAAAGTTCACAAACTTTAAAATATGGTTCAGAAGTTTGTCTGAAGCATTGGTCAAAAGATGACCTATTGAAAAAATAGTTGGAGATTCCGGATATCCCTTGGGTTAGTGTTGATAAAAAGGATTATAAGGCTCAGGGACATTGCAGTGACAGAGTGAGTACACTGTGTAAAACTGAATCCTCCAACATGGGAAGGCCCAGAAGTCATGGCCGTCCCCAACCCTTTAAGATACAAAATGGTGAATGGGGCACCAGCACATTTCAAGAGCTTTGGTGTCACTCATCCTTGTGTCAGACCTCAGGGCTGGAGCCACTGCTGTCCAGTTGAGTATAATTGCGCCTTATAGTGGCAGGGACCAGGTGGCAGCACTGAATCTCCAGAGACAAGATAATCGCAGTCATCATAATGGGCAGCATGGACAAAGCGAGGGCTTCAATAGCCGAACGTAACGGGCAACACAACCAAAGTGAATTTTATGTTGGCATGACTTGTCTGGACACTTGGTTCTGGTTGTTAAATCGTAGAATCATAGTGCTCTTAAGCAGGAAACAGATAAGACTAATGAATTTTTGTTTGATCTACAGAAAAATTCTGAAACCAATTAAAGGCTACACTAGATTGTGGCAAAAGGGGAATCTCAAGCTTATGAACCAAGTTACAGGTTAGGGTCAGTTTGCAGACCCCCGTGAAGGGACAGTTAGGTTTCCCTGGGGACGAACCTTGATCAAATAACTAAATGTTTTACTGTTCACCTCTCTCCAGTCCTTCCCCAGAGGGATCTACAGCCCTTCACTAGGGTAACAGGACAGTGTGGTAAAGGAAACACTCAAGACTTTCCAGAGTCTAGTAGATACTGGTTTTGAATTGACACTGATTCTAGAATATTCAAAGAATTATTGTGACTTACAGAATGCCTTCTTCACCATATTCCACACAGCGTTGCTTCCAACCAATGAATTCACTTTACAAGCAGAGAAGTGCAATAGTGAGCCCTCAATTGTGGAATCCACTGATCTTACCATGTTCCCCAACATTTTGAAGCAGCTGGCCTGATAGAAAGATGAAATGGTCTTTTGCAGACACAGTTACAGTAATTAGGTGGCAGCATCCTGTGAGCTAGGCCAGTGTTCTCCAGAACGAGATATATGCTTTGAATTAACAATCAATATATATTATGATTTCTCGCATAGCCAGAATACATGAGTCCAGAAATCAGTGTGTGGAAGCGGGGAATAGTCCCATTCTCTTTATTCCAAGTGATCCACTAAGAAAACTCTTTGGTTTTCTTCCTGCAACCTTAAGTTATGCTAGCCTACAACATTTGGTCCCAGAGAAGGGAGTGCTCCTTTCAGGAGCCACAATAAGCAACCCATTGAATTGGAAGCCCAGGCTTCCTCCGGGCCACTGTGAGCTTCTGATGCCCTTAAGCCAACAGACTAAGAATGGAATAGCAGTTTTAGGAGAGGTGATTGATCAAGATGACCCTGGAGCAATTGAATTGCTTCTCCACAATGGAGGTAATAAAGTTATCTTTAGGGCTTCTCTTGGTACTACCGTATTCTGTGATTCAAGCCAATGGGAAACTTCAACAGCCTAATCCAGTAAGGATGACAAAGAGCACAGACTTAGCTGGAGTGAAGGTATGGGTCATTCCTCCAGTATAAGAAACAAGAACTGCTGAGGGTAAAGGAAATATAGAATGGGCTGTAGAAGAAAGTAATTATAAATACTAGCTAAGGACACATCATCAGTGGAAGAATCAAGGATTATAGTTGACATAAATGTTTATGTCAAATTTTGTTAAGAGTCTGTTTGTACAATATTTGTGTTTTTCACTCAATTTCTTTGTCAGGAAATGCAACATCAACTAAGAGAATATTAGTGGTAATCATATTTAAGTTTGAGATACTAAAAAATGTTCCTCAAGAGACATTACCATTAACTCTAAATTTTTAATGTATTTGCAGTTGTACCGGGGATAGTTATGTCATGTTGAGCATATAAATGATCTGGTTAAATATATATTACATTTGTAATTTTAATTTGGGTACTTACATTATCTTAAGTGTAATTAGGAATCCATTTCTGTTTTTATTTGGAAATTAAACATGACTAAAGAAGATATGCTTGTGTGAAAAGTTGGCAAGGAGTGAGTTTGACTAAGCAATGTTCATTTTTTACCTTAGCCAAGATATTAGCCATCATATAGAAGAGCCAGTCATATGCTCTTAATATTGATAGCAGCCTTAGAAGGCCAGTCATTTCATATATTTATTTAATAGAGGAAGATATTAAGTTAGAGAGAAATGAGGTAGCTTGCCTAAGGTCATACTGAATAAATGTCCATGCTGGTGTTCAACTCCAAGCAGTTTGGATTTAAAGTCCAAAACACCCCCACTTTCATGTATTGCATTTCCATAATGTATGGATGCATTTATAAAATAGAAAGATAAATGATAACAAATAATTTAATGAGCTTGTAAAAATAATGCTTTCTAAATGCCAATTTATTTCCAAACGTAAAAATTAAAGCCAAATTACTGAAAACAAAATTTTGTGGTCACCACAGTTCACTTTGTGATATCAGCTAAATTAAGCAATATTCTTCCAAAGTCAATTTCTATGAATAACAGTCTCTTTTTTTTAAACATTGTTTTACATATGTATTCATGTAGGTCACTAGAAAATTAATGTAATCCTTCTGATTAAAATGTATGTATTCCAGACAGCATTACCAAGTAGAAAAAAGTGAATCATTAATGAGTAAAACTTGGTGAAGGAGAGAAGAGGCTTCAATAGACCCCAAAGGCAGTTTACTATTTGAAAAAAACACCAGGCTTTTGCAATCCTTCATTTGTATTTATTCAAGATGCATTTTTAAAAAATCATCATTTATTAAGTGGCTGGTAGGAGTCCATGCCTGCTAGAGAAGACACAGCAGACACTGGGAGACTTTCAAGGCATTCCTTTGCATGAATGGGCTGAAGCTAGACTGTGTGGCAGGGAAGAAAACTCATCATGTCTTTGACTTCCTAAAGCGGAAAAGTCCTCCTGAAAACAGGTGGTCCTGAAAGTCCATAGATAATTAAGCAAAATGAGTCATGCTGACCGGTTGGCAGGAGATGTAAATCTTTAATTGCATTTTAATGACATCTCTTATTATAGTATGAAACTGTTAGATGGTGTAGCATAATATCATAGACTTTTGAAAATATTTTTCCCAACATTCATAAAAATGCAAGCCAAAAATACTACTTCAGGGTGAAATAGCTTGAGGAAGTCCTTTCATATATGTGATATGTATAACTGTACTTCCTAACATTTTATAATTGTTTAGTTTTGTCACTTTCTCATTTCAAGGAAAGCTAACTTGTAAGAAGTGTTCCCTTTAAGATCATGTTTAAGTGACTTTTGTCTGATTGTTCCTACATACCTGGACACCATCACTTTGAGAAAAAGATGAATTATAAGAATTTGAAGCAAGTTTCTTAAAGTCTTTGTCTTGCATGACTAAGGAGTTTTAGTTCTATAACTAGTTCAATGAGAATTATACTACTTGCTTGTGCTTTACTAAGACGCATTGCTGTCTGTTGCCGGTAAACTTAATTCTTTCAAATTTAAATTATCTTTGAAACTTCAAATAAATGAACTTGAAGATCAAATTTTCACACAATGATTTCAATACTCTGAGAAATATTATAACATATCATAACCTTCATTTATCTTAATTATAACTCATGTGATAAATCATCCCCTTGTCTAATAAAAGTGTTGTGATTTTGCCAAAGGTCATAAATTATAATTTGTTAAACTTAATTTCATTTAATTATATTTTATTCTTTGATAACAAGGTTAAAGATGAGGAATTTGAAATTTAGAATTTTTTGAGTAAGTTATAAAGGAATATATGCTACGTAGTGTTTTATTTGGAGAGTAATACAGTAATATAATACTACAAAATACAATCCTATTTAGAGCTTTGAAAAATGAGCTATCTTTCACTTTCCTGTAGGTTCTGAGACTATAAAAATTGATAGAAACCAGGGAATCATCCTCTGGATAGATAGCAGTCATGTCAGACCACCTGTATTCTAAATGGAGCTCATGCCTCTCTTCACATCTGTAGACCATAAACACTCTGTAATTCGGTTACTAGGCACTGTTAGTCATTGTCAGAAACAGCTCAGGTTTCCTTCAAGAACAAACAAAATATAATATATAGGTAGCAGGATTTTACTTCGTAACATGGCTGCTCTGGCAAGAGATCACATCCAAAGACCTAGGTCAGTATGATCCACCTGGAAAACAGACACACCTTTAGTTGCAAGAGAGAGAGGCAATCAGGTCTCTGAATTAAAGGCCAGCCTGGTATATAGCAAGTTTTAAGTAAAGCGAATCTTAGGTATAGGCATAGTGGTACATGCCTTTAATCCCAGCACTCGGGAGACAGAGGCTTACAGATCTCTAAGTTCTGGTCAGCTGTTCACTTAGTGAGTTGAGAGGAATTGCAGTGGAGTTGAGTTTGTGACAAGCCAGTTTGAATAAATCATCTTGGAGAGGAATTTGAGCCAGAAGAGCTGAATTGGACCAGCGGGCCAGAGTTCAGAAAGAGCTAAAAAGTTTGAGTTTATTCAGCAGTAATTCTCAGAGACTGAAAACATTCTAGCCCTAGGCTAGATTGTATGGAGGCTAGACGCTTCCAGGACTAGGCATAGGTTAGCAGATGGAGGGAGTAAGCCTATGAGAGGACAATTGAATCAATAGAATAAAAGTTACTTTTACGTACATGTATATAATGAAACTTTTCTCAAAAATTTAAAGAGTATTGAAATCTAAACATAATATTCATAAAGTAGAGAAGACAACATAAAGTTCCAGAATGGGGGAAAACATACTAAAATAAAATGTTGGAACAGTGACTGTTAACAAAAATGGTAGAGTAGGAACAAGAATAGGCCACAAAAGGAAGATATGGTTTGAGGTGATGAGATATTTGTATATTTGATAAGGAGTCACCATTCTTTGGGTCAGATTTATGCATGATATCATTGCTTAAAAAGGTGTTTAAGATCTGTGCATTTCTCCTTAACTATAATTTACCTTCTTAATAAAACAACCTTTGTTAAATATTCAAACTCAAGTATCAGTGTGAGTGTGTGTGTGTGTGTGTGTGTGTGTGTGTGTGTGTAAACAAATATATCTAAATGCTTAGATGTATAATGAAATATGTTTTTAAAAATCTTAAAGGGCATTGTTTGTATGAGATCAATTCTTGTGCATTTATTGTAGTAGTGATTCACTGATCCTGTGCTGAGTCAAAATGCACATATCTCTGCATTACAGAGCTGTAAATTAGACGTCCATGTGCTTGATAAATAGGTGGATAAATAAATTCGCTAAAATAAATGTCACAAAGTATCAAGAGTGACAATTATCAGTGTAGAACTTTCTTAATATTTACTTTACAGTAATTTCAACTTTTTGAATATTGAAAAAATTAACAGCGTGAAAGAAATCTAGAAGACCCCTCCTCCCATTATTTAGAAAGCCTTAACAAGAATGACTGAAGCTGTCTAAGGTCCACATCCCATCATTACTTCTTTCTTGAGCTTTAAATTTTATAAAAGGAAACTGTCTTACATAGCACTTACAAATGTGAATCTTTTCACACAGAGACCTTACAGTTAAATGATGTTTAACAGTAAAACATGTTGTCATAGCTTTTTTAGTTATATTTATCATCATCATCATCATCATCACGGTACACTAAAATCTTCTTAGTTGCTCCTATTACTAAGTCTGGAACTAGGCTTAATAAAATCCCAAGTGCAATGCACATCAAAATTGAGATGAATCCAGACTGAGGAGGTAGTCCACTGATTCCATTTCAAGTAGTTAATAGATTTTTTTGTATAACTTAAACATTGTTTTTATTATTTTTCAAGAGACTCCCCACACAGTCTATTCCTATCATCGTTGTTTGTCTCCTAGAGATGGAAGGTAAGTCACTATTGCTAAAGGATACTGATTTTGAGCACAGTATCTAGGCACTAAGAAAAATATTATCTTTTAGAAGTTACCAATTAGAAAAGAATCTAAGAGCTTTATCTTATTATGGCAAAAATAGATTCTGACAAAAACATTCACATGGTTAATAAATTTTGATTTCAAAAAATTTCAGAAACTGCTTAGTGGTTAAATAGATGGAGCAAGGTAGGTGATGGAGCACAGAGAGAAATAGAGGTGTAGATCAGACATGGGAAGAGTGGGAGCAGGAGGACAGAAGGCCTGTGGGAAAAAAAGAAAAGAAACTGAGAGTGGGGGCATCTCTGTGAAAAGTTGTAGACTAAGGCAGAGTAAGGCTTCTAAGAGGATATGAGGTGGGGCTATTGCTGAGACTCCTAGTAGCAGGGGCCATGGAGACTGAAGAGGACACCTTCTAACTAGACAGAACTCCTAGTGGACGTAGGAGAACAACAACCCACCCACAAAAATTTTGATCCAAAACTTATCTAAGACTTTCAGGGATAAAGATAGAGCAGAGATTGAGAGAATGTCCCCAAAATGGTTGGCCCCAACCCGAGACCTACCCCACGGAAGAGAGCCAAGCCCTGACACTACTAACAATACTGCTATGCTTACAGACAGGACTCTATAGCTTACTTGTCTTCTGAGAGGCTCCACCCAGCAGTGGTTTGAAACTGATGCTGAGATTCACAGCCAAGCATTGGGCAAAACATAACATAGGGAGCCTAGTGAGAAAGTGGGGGGATGGCGAAAAGGACCTAAAGTGACAAGAGCTCCACAAAAAGACTAACAGGGCCAACTTGACCAGCCTCCAGAGGGCCCTTTTGAGTTTGAAGCACCAACCAAGGATCATGTATGGACTAGACCAAGGCCCTCTACATAGATGTACACAATGGGCATCTCAGGCTTCATGTGGGTCCACTAGTAAGGGGAGAAGGGGCTAGCTCTGACATGCAGTCTGGTGTCTGCTTTAAGATCACTTCCCCTGGCAGGACTACCTTGCCAGGTCTCAAAGGAAGAGGACACATTCAGTCCTGATGTAACTTGATGAGCTGGGGTGGGTGGCTTCATTTTTCTAAGGAACAAGGGAGGAGAGAAGTTGGGACTGGGAGGAGAGGAAGAAGGGGGCTACAACCAGATGTAAACTGAATAAATTAGTCAAAAACAATAAAATAATTTTACTTTACTTAAAATTAGTTTATAGTATGTCATGTTAAATAAAGTATTTGAATATTTATATGCGTTTTTATACAATGCCTTTCCAGGGAAAGGAGCAAAAATCAAGACAATTCCTACCTCTCAGCATTGCTAAAATACTTTCTTTTTTTTTTTTTTTTAAGTATAACGCTGGGGCAATTTGCAGATTAATGGTTATTTTAAATTGCTGTTAGACAAAGCTTAGTACTGTGAGTTCTTGTTAGTCTTTCCCATTAATTCAGCAAAGAAAAACAAGGAAAGTCAAATCATCATTGTTGGATTTTCAGATGAATACTTAAGGAAATTAGGTGCCTCTCCCCTCCCCTCCCTTCTCCTCTCTCCTCTTATTCCCTATTCCCTTACCATCCCCTTTCTTCCCTCCCTTTCCTCTAATTGCCCTCCTCCCCCTGTAGGCCCCTTCCACACTCTTCCTCTCTTTCCTCTCCCATCCCTGCCCTCCCCCTCCCTCCACCCCAGAGAGTATCACAGAGTAATCTTCCAGGTGAAATGAGAGGGAAGAAAGAAAATAGCCTTGAGATTCTGCAGTTGAATGTGAAGAGATTTTCATTAGTACCTGTAAAAGATGACAGGCTAATGCTTTAATACCACGTATTAGCATTGTTTAAATATAGTAATGCCTCAGATGTTAGATTAGACTGAACATATAATTAATATGCCTTTTAGTGATACAAATTTCCCAACAAAAGTACTCAGTGTGCAACTTTATGTTATGGTAGTCTATAATAACTGCAGATTTTCCAATGGCAAAAGTGATCACTTCTCTATGCAGGGAATGCCTCAACAGACATAAAACATCAACAACATGTAACAAGTGATGAAGAAGTCTTCCCAATCTTCCCAATATAATTTCCTTTTATTCTATTTTTCAAAGTTTGAAGAAAAACAATCAGTTATCAATTCTCAATTCTCTCAATATCAATTCTCAATTTTCTCGAAATCAATTCTCAATGATCTCCAGTCTTTCCTAAATTTACTTTGCTTTCTTCTCCCAACAACAAAACTATCTTAATTTGAAAAGAAGCTCATGCCCACATGCAAGTACCTCTTCAAGGCAAAGCAAAGAAGGAGGATGGAGATGCACTTAGCAGTGGTCTCCCAAACCCTACCCGGGTAGCATCAAAGTACTCAGTCATCTCATTACAGCCTGGTTTCTGCTGATACACCTTTTCCCAGATCAGCTGGGTCATTCCTTAGAAGTGATCAAACTAATGTCAAATTATTCCAAATTCAATTAACGAGAGGCTAGACTGTAATAGAATAGAAAATAGTTATTTCTTTGAACAATAAGTTGATTCTTCCCATAATGCACCTGTTGCCCTGATTAAGATCAGCTTTTTCTAAGGTAGAACCACTTGGGAATTAACTTAAATGAGCATGCTGCTCATTTAAGGAGTAACTGCATAGTATTTGGATGGTAAAACAGATTTTCTTAGACAGGGCTGTTTTTTTTTCCTAAAAGACCACAGCTTTTTTTCAGTAACAGTGTTCCTGGATGATAGTTAAAGTGATTGCCCACCCCCGCTTCCCTACCTAGTTTTAGGTGCATACATCATTATTTCTGTTCTAGGTCCCTGAAAGGAAATATAAACAATTCTTAAAACATGATCTTTATTTCCTTTTAAGACTATTCCAGACAGTTTTGATCAGGCTAATTTCATCTGGGGCCCTGCCTTTGCCCCTTGCAAAGAACGTTTGACTGCAGTATAGTCTACACCAGCAGCCATTAAATGTGAACATATACACTTGACTCACCTGACATATACTGAATTCATCTTGTATTTATGAAAATTCCCCATTTCAATTGCTCAATTCTCTGACAAAGGGGATTAGGCATTGCTGCCAGCTCATTTGTCACATGGAACTCTGGCTGAAGAGATTAGGATTGGAAACCTTTTCTCAGTTATTGCTGACACTACCCTTTCTGTCCGCACTTGCCTTATAAGACCCATAAGACAAAAAAGAACTTCTAGAGCAAGGCAGGAATGTGAGTCCTCAGGAAGGTAACAGAGTCAGCATGAAGCAAGAAAAAAGATGCTTCTGTAAGACATTAACAGCTGTGTCTTCCCAAGTTGGGCCCGAGTCAGAATCTTGGTATACTAGTTCAAATAAAGCTAAGTATTAGTAATTTTATGTCTGTACTTAACATCCTCTAACAGAAAATAATTGTCACTTACTGATTCCCTTGACCATGAACATGTGTTATTGTGGACAGCGACAAATTAGTGATTAAATAATTGCTGAGGAGATATAGCTTGAACACTAAGACATTCACATCCAAATCAATTAAAGTAATATCTAAAAGGCTTTGAGCCTTCTTTACCCTGCCTTTTCCACCACAGAAACTTACAAGAGTTGACTGGGAGAAACTTTCATAGTATTTAAATAATATTTAGTGAATATATATTAATATATAGTAAATATCTAGGTGATATTGCTATCAGAAAGAATCCGTGTCGGATGGTGTTTATCAAAGTATGATCTGTATTCACCTGTACCAAAAGAGTTGGATTGCTTTATAAGGATTACAGTTCTTTGGAATCTCTGCACTGAATCAGAATCTCAAGGGATAGAAAAAAACATCTAAATGTTTATAGATACAAGAGAAAGTGGTTTTATTTGTCCTTTGCTTGTTTTTGTCCTTTTGTGGCTAGCAATGGAATCTAGGGTTTTGTGCACACCGGCATGACTCTACCACCGCGATTCACCCTGAGGCACACAATGTTCATATACATTATGAAAAATATTGAGTTAAGACTTGGTCAAAAAGAGAAAACATTTACAAAGATTATATTTACAAAGACTCATGTCCTCCAATATACATTAGATTCTCCAATACTTCTCTAGTTCTGCTTGTCCTGTTTTATTATGACTTGTGTCAAAAATTCTAAACCAAATGTACAGTGCATAAAAAAGCAGGGTAAGAATTAAATTCCCATTTCTTCTCTATTTTTTCAATTTGTTTTTATATCTAAAATCCAGGGTGGGGCATAGATATTGCACATTATATAACAAATTGAGGAAACTAAAGAAAATTCAGTTCTGGCTAATAAATAAGAAAAGTTTAGTTTATTAAAACCACTTTTTTTCATCATTTATCTAAGTCAGAGTCAAGTATGTTAGCCTCCCTGTCACTGATATTATGAATGTATGGCATCACACTTCTTCTTCCTGTACCAGATGGGGAAAAAAGCAGTCTCACAGCTGAACATTACACTGAGAATGAGAGACTTTGCAACACTCAGCTCTAAATTGGATGTCTCCGTCAAATCCCTCTCCTCGGGGCTCATGAAGAGACAGAAAGGGAGCCAGAGGGAGTAGAGGACACCAAGGAGACAAGACTTTCTAAATCAACATGACTATATTATGCACTGTATTTTCTTTTTCTTAAATCTGTAGAGCAATTCCTTTGGGCATGCTGATATGCTCATTTTAAATTACTTTAAAATTTTCAGAGATGTTAGATAATGACAGTGTTTATTTAGCAGGCCTAGCCATGGTAAATACATATGAATCTATCTAATTATTAGGAAGAAATCAGGGTGGCGTCTCACAAAATGCTCAGTGTGATGAATTTTCTAGTAACTTTAGATCAGCATCATAGCTGTCTAGCTTCCAAAGACCATTTGCATGTCTAGGGGTCTGTGTGGGCTTGTAACATTTTCTTCAAGCTCACAATGATTACCTTCAGTCAGATAATGGCAGTATCACTGTCTCCGCAGTATTGTCTGCAAATCATCTGCACATTTGCTGTCCTTACCTTTCCTGCCTTTATTAGTTATCAGGTAGTGTCTGTTCGTGAGCTTCCTTTGTGTGACTTTCACCTCAGTCTGACAACAAGTAAGTTAAAGAGAAGCCCTTATGCTTCACCACACCCAGAGTCATAAACTCTTTTTTTTTAATTAATTTATTCATATTACATCACAATTGTTAGCCCTTCCCCTGTTTCCTCCCATTCTTCCCTCCCTCCCACTTCCCCCCTCTCACCCCCCCATGTCTGTGATTGAGGGAGACCTCCTCCCCCTATATATGCTCTTAGAATATCGAGTCTCTTCTTGGTAACTTGCTATCCTTCCTCTGAGAATTCTACCAGTTCTTCAAAGAGGAGCTAATACCGATATTGTTCAAGATATTCCGAAAGATAGAAATGGACGGAATATTACCAAATTCCTTCTATGAGGCCACAGTCACATTGATACCTAAACCCCACAAAGACCCAACAAAAAAATAGAATTTCAGACCAATTTCTCTTATGAACATTGATGCAAAAATACTCAACAAAATACTCGCAAAGTGTCATAAACTCTCAAACCTTGATTGAGTGACCTAAGAGCACGAAATGACAAAAGTGAATTGAGTCAGAACTGCCCTCTCCCGTCTTCCTGGCAGATTTTTCTTTGAATGGACCTGTTCCATTTCAACCAGAGCACCCAAACAGAAACCTCTGTGAAGGAGCTGTTTGTGAGAGACAGTTCATAGGTCACCATAAACAATCATAAGCCTTGATTCAATAAAACATGCAGGGCTACTGAGATTAATAAGTGGTTAAGAATACTTGTTCTTGCAGAGGACCTGCATTCAATGCCCAGCATTCATGTATTGTTTTACAACTGTCCACAAATCCAGCTCCAGAATTCACACAATATGTATATATGTGTATACATATATATGTATGTATGTATGTATGTATAGATGCAAATGTGCAGATGAGGTGCAGACAATCCTGCACAGCTCCAAAAGAAAGAAAAATCTGCCAGGAAGATAGGATGGGACAGTTCTGGCTGAATTTATTTTTGTCATGCACATATGTATATGTATATGGATGTGTATGTGTATATGTATGTATGTGTATATATATGTATATTTGTATATATATATATGTGTGTGTGTGTGTATATGTATATATACAAGGAAAACATATGTAAAGTAAAAATAAATAAATTTAATCTAAAAGATTGTAAATAGGATCTAGGTTATGTATTCCATGGTTTGTTTTTTTGTTTCTTTAAAGAAGTATAAAAATCCCCTGCCCTGTACATGGAGAAAACAAGATGGTACTGGCCAAGAAGTTGCTTCCCTGATGTTGCCTTCATTTGAATACAGAAATGTATGAACAGAGTTTTAGCCACTTCAATGTATAAAGCTTGTCTCCTGGGTTATGTTTAGACCTACAATAAAAACATGTGAGAGACATGAGAATTCAATTATAATATAAGCACCATATGTTGAGCATACATAGCCTCAGATCAATGTGGCTTCACATTTAACTTCTGGACTCACTGTCATGGTACACATTCTAAACATTGGAAGAAAGATATAATAGCTCAATTATTGATGTTCTACCATTATACATGAAAACTCAACAAAAACTGTCTGCCATCTGGAGTGAGGTCAAAACCAACAACATAAATAATGGGTGCACAGCTAAACCTCATGCTGATGTCCCTCTGTCCTGTAATGTAAGCAGGGCCAGGAAGTTTTGATGAGGCTGGTTTCTTTTGTAAATACTTCACCATAATCATGACTTGGATCAGATTTTCATATATAAAAAGATGGAGTACACAGGTATTCTACTCTACATCCTCAGAGTTAATGAAATTAAACTCTGATGCACTTGATTCTGTATTAAATGAGTTCATTATTACTCTAAATAGTTACTATTAAGCACTTACATATTTCTTATACTGAATAAAAGAAACTTCATGTAGATGCCATTTGTTATATGCTGCATTATCAAAGGGGCAATTTGTAGTTAATATCTCCATCGTTGCTGTTTTATAATCAATAAACTGTCTGAATAACAAATATAAACTGAGAGCATAACTTGTCAGAGGCATACCACATGGGCATTGAGAACTTTTATTGTCTTGGCACAGCACAGCAGTTATGATCCCCCGGTGTAGGAGGGGATGCATATCAGAAGTGGGTAAGGGAAATTAAATGCCAAGTGTGTATGAGCTTATTCTTATTTTTCAAGACAGGGAATTTCTTTCTTCTTCTTCTTTTTTAACTTATTTGTGTTACATCCCGATGGTAGCCTTCTTGCTCCCTCCACCTGCATCCTGCCTTCCCCTCGTCCTCAGAAAGGGGGAGCTGTCCTCCCCTATCATCTGACCCCAGCCTATCAAGTCTCATCTGGACTGCCTATATCCTCTTCCTCTGTGGCCTGGAAAGGTTTCCCCACTAGGGAAAGTGACCAAAGAGTGGACACCACAGTTCATGTCAGATGCAGGTTCTTATAGGAACCACAAAGAGAATGTGCTGCTATCTACTACATCTGAACAGAGGGTCTAGGAGCTCGCCATGCATGGTCCTTGGCTGGTGCATCCTTCTGCATATTTGTTAGCTCCATTGGTCTTCTTGTGGAGCTTCTGTCCCCTCCATGTTCTTCTACCCCCAACTCTTCTGTAACACTCCCTGTGTTCTACTCCAATGTTTGTCTGTCTGTCTCAGCATCTGCTTCTGTTGCCCCTGCTGGCTGGAGTCTTTCAGAGGACCTCTATGGCAGGCACCTCTCCAAGCCAAATAGACCCTTATTTATCACCATGCACATAACTAAAGTTGAAGTGGATTAAAGAGCTCAGCATAAAATCAAGTACACTAAATCTGTTAGAAAAAAAAGTGAAGAAGAGCCTTGAACTCACTGGCACAGGAGACAACTTCCTGAAGAGAGCACCACTAGCTCAGGCTCTAAGAAAAACAATTAATAAGTGGGACATTATGAAACAGAAAAGTTTCTGTAAGGTAAAGGACACTGTCAACAAAAAAAAATGACAGCCTACAGATGGAGAAAAGAGCTTCACCAACCCTACATCCAACAAAGGGCTAATATCCAAAATATATAAAGAACTCAAGAAATTAAACACCATCAAACCAAATGATGGAATTTAAAAAATGGAGTACAGAGCTAAGCAGAAAATTCTCAACAGAGGAATATCACATGGCTGAGAAACACTTAAAGAAATGTTCGATGTCCTTAGTTATCAGGAAAATGCAAAGCAAAACAGTTCTGAGATACCATCTTACACCCATCAGAATGGCAAAAATGAAAACTAAGGTGACAACACATGCTGGTGAGGATGTGGAGAAAGGGGAGCAGTCACTCCTCCATTTCTGGTGGGAGTTGAAACTTGTACAACCACTGTGGAAAGCAAGCTGGTACTTTCTCAGAAAACTGGGAACAGTGTTACCTCAAGACCCAGCTATTCCACTCCTGGGCTCCAGCATACAACAAGGACATTTGTTCAACTATGTTCATAGCGCCTTATTCGTAACAGCCATAATCTGGGAACAACATAGATGCCCCTCAACTGAAGAATGGATAAATAAACTGTGGTGCATTTACACAATGGTACACTACTCAGCTATTAAAAACAAGGAAATCTTGAAATTTGCAGGGAAATGGATGAAACTAGAAAAGTTCACCCTGAATGAGGTAACCCAGACCCAGAAAGACACACATGGTAAATACTCACTCATAAGCGGATATTAACCACATAATGCAGGATAATCACAGTACAATAAACAGAACTAGATAAGCTAAATAACAAGGAGGACCCTAAAGAGAATGTTTAATTCTCACTCAGAAGGACAAACAGAATAGACACAGGAAGTGGTTGAAGACAGGGGATCTGCAACCCAGACAGATCATCTTCCTATTCAGCAGCCTCAGTCCCACTGATTTAGAAAATCTGGTGCTTGGTACACAGGCTATGTGTTCAGACTGGCTGTGGCTGCTGGTAGCTCTACTCTTGCCCATATCTGGCATGTGAGAAAGTTTCTGAAATTCGCCTTTGTTGTAATAATATTTTATTTATTTTAAAGTATATCCACCTTAACATTCTTCCAACTAGTATAGTAGCCCCACCCTGTCTCTCTGCCAACTTTATATCCTCCTTATTGTTGACATTATTTATAACCATCTGAATTTAATTAATGCATGGTGAAGGCAATCCCTGGGGCATGAGCCCCTTACTGGCGGCCATGCCTTCCAAGGAAAGTGACCATCTAGCTCAGTAACCACCAAGTACCAATAGCACCACTGCCAAGGGAGAGACCTCATTGGCCACTTCTTCATCAATTATAATTTTTGATGGGTTTGATCTTACGTAGGTAAAAACAGAAACTTTGGGCTAATGAGCGCAATCATCTCTGTCATTTTCAAAAGTCAGCTTCCTTCCTCATTCTCTGTGTAGATTACAATGCAGTCATGATTCACTCTGAGTTACCCATAATGCATAGCAGCCACGTGAAAGAAATAAAGGCACTTCCTCGTTTAGTCATTTAACCAGGAAAGAGTTCATATTTGAATCTTCTCTATGTCGGGCTTCCTGTGTCATCCATCCTCTATGTGTCTGTTGTATGGATAAATATATAACTTAAGATTGCAACTATGCATTAGCTTAGATTATAAAAATTGACTCTCATGGAAAATCCGAGGCAAATAAGATGGATTGTTACATTGTTCTTTTAAAGCCCGTTTGGGTACACAAAATTCTGAACTCTTAAATGACCTCAAGGAGAATTAATAGCTTTAGCTGTGAGGTCCATCAAATGTTCCAGTCTTAGAATTTAAGATATATTTTCAGAATATTGCATCACCACAATTCTCTAGCTCCATATTATTTTTGCCCACTTGGATGGTGAGTGCCAAGAACCTAGCAGAAACTCTAGGGACTGATTATAAGCTAGTAACTGTGAACAAGGCATTGGGAAGGTCTCTGTCCGAAGAACAGCCTAGGGGAGAGAAAGAGGGTATTCTGTTATGTTCTCTCCTGGTTCTTCCAAAATAAATCACCCACCATGGATTTGACATATGCCAAGCCTTGGATGAGAGAGAACAGAGTGATACAAATGTTCTCAGTGTTGTTTGTGTCAGGTACTGGGCTCAAGTTCTTTTGAGTCAGAATTAACATAATGTTACCCTCATTCTCCCATGAGTGTTAAGATTTCTCATCCATGGTTATATTCCAAGGAAGAAAAACAAGATCTTCTCAATGAATGTTATGCTTTGAAATTCAATATTAGAACAAACTTAGAAGTAGAATGTACTCTTCTTTGCTTATTTTATTTCTTCCTGTATTCAGACTTGCTCATCATATTTCCATGTTCAGAAAATGCAAATGCCATTGCATACGCAAAAAGAAAAGGTCACACCATGATTTTGTTTCCCTGAAGTACTAGAGATTAAAGCCAGGAAATTATAGATGTTAGGCAAACACTATGCCATATACCATGTATCTTTTTTATTTCGATAACAATCTGTAGCCCACACAGCCCTTGGACTTACAAGCCTAAATACCAAGGATTATTGCTACTTAGACATTCTTTTCTCCATGTCTAAAGATTCATAGCAGTCTAAAACAGCCAATCCTACTTCTCATGAATCATATGTACTGCAAGACAGTAATGCAAAGCTGAGAGGGTGACCCACTCAGTTTTAGAGAAGAAACTCCAAAATGTGGTCACGTGGATAATCAACAAGATAGGAAAATATACTTTATAGTATCTTTTTTGCTTTGACCACTTAAGTGCTATATTTAACAACAGTAATATGTTTCTTATTACTTAGCATTTAGGAGGCTTGCTGAGGTAAGAAATGATGGTGATAATAGAGAAAGCAAACGAAAGCATACCTTCCATTTTGTTAAATCAAGGTGAAGGAAAAAAGAAACCATGCTGAGCGTAGAGGCACCGCATTAATCCCAGCAATCAGGAGGCAGAGGGAGGAGGATCACTGTGAGTTCCAGGCCAGCCTGATCTACAAAGTGAGACTCAGACAGCCAAGACTACACAGAGAAACCCTGTCTCATAAAACAAAAAAACAAACAAACAAAAAATCGTGAAATAAAAAAAGAAAAAAGAAACCTTATAATTTTCTTTTCCATTTTTATGGAGTAGTAGAATGTTGAACATAAACTCAAAAGTAGAATTTGAAGGAAAACCCATGTATATTGACATTTTATACTTGGGTTCTCCTAAAAGGTACAGATATTTTCTTTTTATTCATATTTCTTCAACTCATTATAAATGTAAGAACATGGAATAAGATGCCAAAGTACCTTGGAGCCTTCTTTACTTGAAAATTCATCCAAGGATCTTAGTTCAACTATATTTTGATATTAAACGAGAGAAAAAATAAGAAAGAAATTTGGTTATAAAGTCCAGTAATGACAACCAACCACAAATTACCAAATATGAAAAGGTTTTAGGTATAAAAATGTCACGTTTTTTTGACCATTGTCAGATTTTGAAACCAATAGCCATGTAAAGAGTTTAGATGAAAGTAACTGCCAGACATGGTGGGACATACCTTAAATCCCACCAGAGATAGGGGGATTTCTGTGAGTTTGAGGCCCTTCTAGTCTAAATAGTAGAGTAGAGGGTAGCCAGGGATACACAGAGAAACCAAACCAAACAAACAAAAAACCCAAGGAACTGAGCTTGAAATGACAGAAATATATCTTACCCCAAACATTCAAATACATTTTACTCTTTTAATCCTTCTTTCCTCCTATGACGTTTCAGTATCTCAATATGGCTTCTGACATGTTATGACTATTAATGTTTATTGTTCTCATTTTAACAGAATCAGTTTTATTTGGGTATGAAAAAGCTCAGTGGAGTCAATCTGGTGATATGTCTCCATAAAGAGTTATGCAAATGTGAGCACCTGAGTCCCCACATAAGTCCGGTGGAGCAGCATGTGAGTCTGTTACCTTAGTGCGAGTCTGAAGCATCCCTGGAATCAATGGGCCAGGAAGTCTAACTGAGTCTGAAAGGTTCAGGCTCACTGAGACACTTTGTGTCCAAAAATATGGCAAATACTGACTGAGGAAGTCATCTGCCTCTGGCTTCCACACCCACATACACACGTGCACATACATGAATGCACACAAGGACACCTACACACAGGGAAAGAGAGAAAGGAGAGAGACAGACAGACAGACAGACAGAGAAGGGCTGTGGTGGTGGAAGATAATTATCTACTTTTCTTTCTCTGATTTAGTAAAAATTTCAGGTGAAATTCAAAGGTTTACGCCTTGCAAAATAGAATCACTCAAAGGTTTTAACTGAAACCTGTCACCTGTAGCAGCTTCACAGTGTAGGTTAACAATGACCCAAATGCACTTTCATCTGAAAACTGTTTGGAATGTAAATTGAATTGCTATTCTCGTCAAAATTCATAATGGAAATGGATTTTTCTCTTGAGAATTCTGTCGCTGTCAATACTCCACATAAAGTTAGTGAGAGTACATTAAAGTTACAGATTATATTTGCTTTTACATTTACAAGTCTGAAGGCATTATTAGAAGTGTGAGTCGGGTAGCCTCATACATTAAATTATCTGTTTCTGTGAATGCTGGTTATCTGGATTTCAGAAATTAAGCATTTTTATTTTTACAAACAGTATCCATTTAAGTGTGCACTGGCTGACCTCCAAGTTGAACTCGGATGATCCTGCCCCACTCCCCGCCCCAGAGTTTATACTCTGACGTCCAGCCCCATCTGTTGTCTAAGGGCTGCCCTGTAAAATGACTAAAGCCCATCAGAAGTATAGGTGAGCTGAGAGGCGTCTTCTTGCTTTCAGTCATTCATGCCAGCAAGCACAAGCTGCTCCATCACAGGATGCTGAACTACCTAGCAGAGAGTTCTAAAGGATAAGCAGCCCAGGAATCCTGTAACGAGTCCTGACACACCAGCATCTCACTGATACACTTGAGAGTCCTTGAGCCACAACAAATAACAGCAGCACAAGCAAGTAACTCAAGGATTCACAGTGGAACAGCTAAACAAGCACTTCTTAGAATCTGAGGAAACAGTGAGTGGGCCAGCTCGATGGCTCAGCAGCAAATGTGCTGTCTGTCCAGTCTGATAATCTGCACGACAGCCTGGTACCCACTTGGAAGTGCCAAACCAATTCCCTCCAGTTGCTCTTTTCATCCACCCATATCATACTGTGGCAATCGCCTTGTCCTTCCTCCACTAACATACACAATAAATAAACGTAAAAAGAAGAATAAACAGTGTGGGGTAAACTTGCAACTTCTAAATGTTAGAGCTATTGTCTCACACCAAAGTATAGCGTCGACCTATTTTGATGTGTGCCAAATAGAAAATGCTCAGAGAACCAGAATTTTCCTCTAACTTAAAATAAAAACTTAATGTGTAATATTCCAATAAATTCTTTACTCAGAAGAGAGCAGAAAGCAGCAGAGAGAACCTACTTCGTGATGCTGGGGAGGTGGCTCAGGAAAAGTACTCTCTGTGCAACTCTGGTGACATGAGTTTGAATGCCCAGAATTCACATAAAACCCAGTATGGAAAGCATTTACAATCCCAGTGCAGCCCCTACTGGAAGATGAGAGGCAGGGCCAGCAGATGCACTAGGAGGCACTGCACCAGCCACCAGCTACCTGGTTTACCAAACAACGAATGTAAGAGACACTGTCTCCAAACAAGGAAGAAAGCAAGAAGTAATAGTACAGTTTGTCCTCTGACCTCCACATGCAAGTTGTGGTATGAATGCTACACGTACACACACATACACACATACATATACATCAGACAGAGAAAAATATTTTAATGAAAAACAAAGAAAAGCTTATGCCATAAATTCATCTAAACGTATTTGTATATCTAGACGTTTACATAAGTTTAATATATAACATAATATTAGCATCTATTATTATTTTCACTATCTCAAAGAAAGCATTTTTGACTGTGATTTTTACTGTAATTCTGGAATAATAATAGTATTTCATTTTTAAAAAGACTTGTAAGAATAAAACAAAATAAACACGGCATGCTCCCTTTTAAAAATTCATGTTGATTCCTTTGTTTTTATTTCACTGAATTAGCATCATGTTTATAAAGTAGGTTTCATGACCGTTAAATAACCTAAAGAACTATTGGGAATTTCATCTTCTCTTCACACCTCTTAAATTATGCAATGAGAATGTTCCTTCAAGTGGGAAACTGGCCAGTTAAATGAGTGTGGTTAAGGCCTGCGGAAGTGACTCTCTCGTTAAAGACTTTCTAGGTGAGTTGAAGTGTGTATCCTAAATGTGATGTCTTTACCACACCACTACCTTCAAAGCTCAGAAAACTATGAGAAAGAGATGTTAAGAAGCAGAGGTGGTGACCAATTTCAAGGAAACATCATTTTCCAGACACTATAGGACTGATCCACATGAATTCACAGAAACTACAATAGAATGTGCAGACCTTTATACATTCAGGCAAGAAAAAGATCCCAATGTTGAGAAGGGACAGCATACACAAAGTTTCATACTACACAAGAAGCTATGTTTAACTGAAAGCTACTAGAAAAGGAAAAGTCAGTGTTCTTCAGTGGAGTGACACTAGGTATCAACCACATGCAAGGGTAGGTCCCATGCTCAGGAATAGTTGACCAGCACAAATCAGACTATACTGTGTGTGGGGGGAGGGGGTGGTTGTGTGTGTGTGCTTTTTGGTTGTTGCTTCTTTTGTATTGTTTAGGGTTTTGTTGGGGTTTTTTAGATGTCATTCTTCGTGTGGCATGAATGAAGATTTGAAGGTGTCTTTCTTCTGCTCATACAAAGAACAGAGAACCAGCCTTACTTGTTCTGTGCGTCCTGCACACCTCAGACATTTATAATTTTAGGAGTGTATAATGCTTGTGAGAAATTATATGTTTTTAAACACATTTTTATTGAAAAATAAAATAATTCATAGTACATCTCATTTTCTATCCCATCCCATGTATCCTCCCATTCCTCCCTCCCTCCCACTTTCATCCCAATCCCCCTTCCCTATGACTGTGACTGAGAGGGACCTCCTCTGCATGAGTATGGTGCTAGGGTATCAAGTCTCTTCTTGGTAGTCTGCGATCCTTCCTCCAAGTGACATTGGGCCTCCCCAACAAAGGGACATGGCCAAATATGGGGCACCAGAGACTGTGTGAAAGTCAGTCCCCAGTCTCCACTTAACTGTGGAGAATGTTCTGTCCCTTGGCAAGAAATTATATGTTTTAAGACCAAAAGAACCAGACACTGATGCTGGATCAGACCTGACAGGATTCATACCTCCCAGCCAGCTGGATGCTGGCATCCTGTATCTTTCATGTTCCAGCAACAAGTGCTTTAGTTGCTGTGCCTCAGAGCTCCCAGGACAGCTTCGAAGAAAACTTCTGATCCCAATTGCTCCAGCATTTCAGACTGTCCCACACAGGAATTATGAAGCCTTGAATTTCTCAACGTTTTTTCTGAAAGAGAGAGCATGATCTTGGGAGGGTGGAGAGGTGGGAGGTGATCTATTTGGGAGTAAGAGGCTGGAGAGAAAGGAGTATGGCCTAAACATGTTATATGAAATTCTCAAAAAATTTAAATTTTTTTTAAATTAAAGTGTTTGATTTTGAGCATGAGATATTTTATTTGTCCCCAGCACCAGGTATAAAAAATAAATGAAAAGAAAATTGTTGGTGTACAGTATAATCTTAGCATAAGGGAAGGAAACAGGAGGGTCACTTGCCAGTCAACCTAGTTTATTTTGTGACCTCCAGGCCAATGAGAGAAGCTGTCTCCCAAGTAACAGCACCTGAGGGACAGTCTGTAACTCAGGTCAGTTACAGACAAACACAAACACACACTCACACACACACACACACACACACACACACACACAGGTACGTGTGAGCACGCATGTGTGCGCACTACACATACTCCCAAATACACACCCACACAGACACATAATACCTCCCACATGAACACATACATACATACATACATACACACACATGCCAATACACCCACACACATGCACACATAACTTCCCACATGCACAAATACCACCCATATGTACATATATATCCCCACAGGCAAACACCACACAGACACATGCACCCATATCTCTCACAGGCACACACAAACACATGTGTACATACCACCACATGCACACATACACACCCATATACACACACATCCTCCCATAGACACATATACCCTTCCACATGCACCTGTACACACACAAAATGAACAAGGTCAGGTAAGTGTATGTGGTAATGCTGGTAATCTGTCGGCTGTCATTCAGCATCAAATACTTAGCTTCTAAGCTCCCAGAACTCACAATATTTACAAAATCTGGCATCTTCTATAATACTTTTAAATTCAGAAACACATGCAGTACATTATGTATAAAGATATATACATGAATTTATTATTCATGTATTTGATAAAAAGGAGAGTTGTAATTCATATTTCTTTTTTCTTTATGATTTAGGATTGTTCTCTTTGCCACGTTTCCACGTATCCTCATTATGGTGTTATTCTTCTTATTGTCTAGTACACAATAAAACTTGAAGTCCATGGGAACTTATGAATAGAAAAAAAAACAATTTAGAAACTGTCTAGACCTCCCTTTACAGCTGAGTCTAGATATGCAGAGTGCAGTGAGTGTCAGGCTCCTCTGGTGACCACCTCCCCACAGACTCACCAAGTGGAATATGTAGTCATTCCTGTATGGTGCTATGATGTGCCATTGTTGTCTCCCAAAAATGTAATAGTGAGCACGGTTACATCAAAACAGCATAGCTGATGCTGGAGAAGTGGGTTATAAGTAGGTACTGTGGTAATTGTCAAAATCGTCATTGATTTGTCTCTCTTAAGGCCTTTAGTAGGGTTCTTCTCTGGCTATATGTGCTATCAAATAACTTATCCCTAAATTTTGTTAAATTACATGAATTCTGGCATCATTTAAACTTAAAACAGAGTATAATCTTATTTATTAAATATTTACATAGGCTTCAATTCTCTTAAATAATTTTGTCATGAATATTAAAGAGTTCATTCATTTTCATAATCAAACAATTCAGAAATTAATCTCATTACAATATCTAGGCACATTATTTTCTCCAAACTTTCCTTGTTTTCATAGCTTATTTCTAGTAACATAAGTTCAGTGCTGGATTTGCAGGTGATATGAGGGTCATCAAATCCCCCAGAACCTTCTTAAGAACAAATCCCAAGAGTTGCCAGGACTTTAAGCCTATCTTCAGCAAGTTAATGTTTTGATAGTCTTATTTTCTTTTCACTTTTTATTGATTCCCTGTGAGTTTCACACCGTATACCCCAGCTCTCACACTCCAAGAACTGGCTCATCCATGCCTTTCACAATCAGGGCCAGCTCCCCTGTATTGCCCAAGCCAGGTGCAGGGTCTGCTCTCCCTAGTGCTATAGCTGGCTAGAGGCAGGAACAGCTCACTCTTGGCATTTCCTTGGTGTTAGCTCTCCCAACTGCCTCAGGAGGCAGGGGACTGGAGGCCAAGAAATTGGAGGGCATCTTCTCTCCCCTCTTTCCTCTCTTCCACTGCAGGCCACCTCATGGCAAGGAGTGGAGGGGTGGCAGGATCAGCTCTCCAAGCTCACCCCCTTGGAGCCAGTTCACCATTTCCCCTTCTACTAGGGCCAATGCCAGTGAGACGCAAGGATAGCTCACCAGCTCTCATATCCGTAGGTGAGTTTTCCAGACAGCGTCTCCTCCCTACCCAGGGCACCTAATGTCAGATGAGTGGTGCAGCCCATCCTTCTTTGTTCGTGCCATTGGGGTAGGCTCATCTGCCCATCCAAACCTCACCCTCAACCACCAAGCTCCCACCCCCTTTCCTTGCCACCATAGCCAGCTCTACTGTGCTACTCAGAAGAAATGTAAGCAAGTTCTCTAAGTGCTCTCCTACTCTCATGACCCCAGGGGCAGCTCTTCTGCCTGCTGCATGTGGTGAGGGGCAATGGGGAAAAAGCAGTGCCGGCTCTCTTGGGGTTGGCTCACCTGCACCCCAAATCCCAACACCCTCCCCATCACTACCACAAGGGCCAGCTCTGCTGTGGTTTCCAGGCTAAGAGCAGGGTCTGATCTCCATGTGGTCTCTGGTGGCTGCCCCAATCAGGGACATCTCTATGTTCTCTAGTGATAAAATGCCACCAACCACTGAATCTTCTTAGCAGTGGACTCAGACATAGACCTCAGCAGTAGCTCAAGCTGGGACCTCACCATGGCTTCAGGTGGAGGGTATAGCCACTCAACAGGCTATTTCTCTCCACCCTCCAGACTCCACTTCCATCTTTCTTTATAATGCACAAGCTGCTCCACTTCTCCTTCTCTCCCATGTGACCACTGCATACATGCTCCCACATCATGGTGGATCCTTCTGCAGGTTGGCCATATGGCTGGCAGGCCTCTGGGTCTCATCCACCATCCCTGCTGATTGGTGTGGCAGCAAGTGGGTGTCTATGGCCTACCTGTGTCATGCGTTGGAGGCCAAGTCTATGGGTGTCATGGTGGTCTACTGGTCTCTGTCTGTCTTTCCTACCTTGCACTGTGCTGCCTGGATTTGATTTGATTTTTTTATGAGTCCTAGGTATAAGACTGCTATGGCCATCAAGTCAGGCATCAAACTAGGGTGAACAAAGGACTGTCATCTGCTATACCCCTGACTTATGTAAGAACACCACCATTAACAAGGTGTCTTTTTGCCCATTGCTGGGTGGTGGGGATGGAGGGAACTTGAGAGTCTTAATTAGAACATTTATCGAAAGATACATCCCCCCTCCCTCCTTCCATGAACATTCTAGAAAGAGATCTCAAGTCTTAATCAAATATTTCTTCTTTATTTATTCTTTGAGGATTTCATAGGTATGTAAAAAGAATGTTTTAAGTATTTAGTTTATGTGTATGGCTGATTTGTTTGCTTGTTTGTCTGTTCACCATGTATATGTCTGGTGTCATCAGATGTCAGAAGATGGTGGTAAATCCCTTGTAACCAACAAGCACAGCCATTTCAGGCCTTGAAGCACTTAAATAAAGCAAGAGAAGGATGTTGTCAGTCATAATGCAGTTGATTTTTTTTAAAGCACAGAACACCTGCAATTGGCAGCAATGAATTAGGGCCATGTACCTTGAGAGAAATGGCTATCCATTCCATTTAGTTAACTGTAGCAGTGTGGAGAAAATGTTAAATGTCTAATTCCTTTGAGGTGTTACCCTTTCAACATTAACTTGCCTTAGAACTAGTTTTAAATTGCTCATTAGTTTTCTAACAGTATTACACTAAGAGACAAAATGTGGCTATACAGCAAGGTGTTCATATTTACCCACAGATTACCAAATAAATATACATGCAGAGAGTTCATCTTTTACTGTGTACCTTTAGCACAACCGGAATCTTCTATTGCCACATCATTATTAATGAAAGTATTTCATTGAGAGATCATTCATTTCTGTTGTACACTGTATCTTTAAGAAATGCATGAGAGGTTTCCACCACAAACTTATTACATGGATAGTATCACACTATAAAAATTCCCTCTGTTGTGCTTATTCTTCATTTTCCTGACAACATCCATGAATGTTGAGTGTCTTTATATTTTACTCTTCTCAGAGAGTGACAGAGTTGGAATGATACAGTAGTGTCATTTTAAGATTGACTTTTTAATTTTACTTAGTAACAGACATTTAAGGTTTCTCCACATCTAATCCCTTCACAGCACATTTTAATTGTTTAATTGCTGAGTAATATTCCATTTGGATATATCAGAGTTTACCCATTTAATTGCTGTAGGATATTATTCTTGCATCCAAGTGTTGGCAGTTACAAATAATTACACTGTCAACATTTACGTACACATACTTTTTCAACTCCAATTAGGAAATATAAAGTAATATGATTGTGAGTGGATCACAATAGGAAGAGTATATGTAGTGTGCAGGGAAACAACAACATCAAAAATGCTCCCCAAATTTCTCCCAGCATATCTGTGCCACTCTCATGAACATGTTATGACAGATACATAGGCAAGCATGTTTATGTCTTTCAGAAGTTATTGGATGGCAATGAATTCACAAGGTTCACTGGTTCCACTGACAAAAATTTATTACATAACCCACTTACCTGAGTGTTTATTTGAGGCTAATTTGAGTTCTTTTATTCTGATCTAATTTTTAAATAAAATAAGTAAAACAGAAAATACAGCTACATCCTTATGCACCTAGATAGCTGAGAGTCTGCACAGATAATACAACCAACTAGCCCAGCATCTCTTGGAGCTCAGGCATCTGCATTTGAATGTAAAACTGTAAAATCCAGCAAAGAGATGAGAGGTGGAACTGGCTTTGAAACAGGAAATCATGGGTCAGGCACACACATGAAACCAGGTGTACAGTGCTGTCATCTGTATCAGCAGCTGGGGACCAAGCCAAACCAGGAATCCCAGGTGAGGCACAGCAAGAAAGCCAACTGTGTCATATAATATGAAAAAACACAGCAGAGCAGGGCCACACCCTAATCCTAACAGCCTCTTAGGAGATGACCACCAACTAAGAAGGTTCCTGCTGCTCTGTGTCCCTGCAGGCATTTGTACCATTAAGTGTTCCAGAATATTCTCATTGCAGCCTATGTATAATATTGGCTCATTGCTATAATTTGTAATTCCCTAGTGATGTACAGTACGAGCATCTTTCCTTATCATTTTTCTCTCTGCATATTACTGTCTGTGAAGGGTGTGTGCTACTCTGCTGGGCATGTTTTAATTAAGTGGCTTGTTTCTTTATTGGGTTTAAGAACTATTTATGTATTTCCAGTACCCACTCTTTATGTCATGCATAAAGTATTTTATAAGTATTTCTTTCTGATGTTTCACTAGATTTTTAAAAAATCTGTTGTCCTTTTTAAAAAAAAGTATGAAATATCTATTTAAGAACCAACCATTGCTAAAGTTATAAATTAAAGATAATTATTCATCTTCATATTATACATAAGTTTATTGTTAGAAACTTGGGAGTGGGGTAGCACATAACAGGTTTGTTTTTTTTATGTTAAAACTTCTGTTGGTCCCACACATGCAGTTTTCACTATTTAGGTTACATAAAAATATTTCCCCTAATATAATTTTAATCAGACTTAACACAAATAAAAGTTTGATAAATACATGTTATATAAATTCACATGAATCAAAAAGCACTAAGAAAATTTGGCTTTAAATGACAAAGAAGCACATGTCACCATGTCAATGCAACAAACATAACATTTCACTTGTTTACTTACATTCTTGTATCATTTTATGAAGATTGAGCAAGAATCACAGAATATTGGACAAAAAATGTGTTTATGAACATGGAATCAATACATAGTTCAGAAGAGGCCAATTTCACCTATTTTATTTGTAACTGACCACAAAGGATTCTATTTACTACTTTATAAAGGCATTTTTACTTCAGAAAAAAAAAATCAATGCTTTTTGTCACCTAAATGTTTGTCTTACAGTTTCCAAAGTCCTCAACTTATTTCTGAATGTGTCCAATAATATGGATGCTCAACAGGAAGATATCAGGACATATTTTTTTTACTGTAGAAAATCAGAGTGCCCTACTCTGGGGAAGGACCAGAGAGATTATTATTCTCAAATACTCTAAGGACAGATGCCATGGCAAGTGTGCTCGCTCATTCTCACCAAAAATGCTATAATAACTAAGGTCCCTGGAGGAACACGTCAGACTTTTCTAACTTTGAATACATCCAATATTTTAAGGTTTCCATACATTTGCCTCCTAATTATTTTCCTACTTCTTTCTCTAAGTTTTGTAGAGTAAACAATTGTCACATTCTAAGGAGCTGCCTACCTAACACTGAATGCAGGAAACGAAAATCTTTCTTTATAGAGTTTCAAGAAAAAGTCAAGAAAAAAAAAATCAAATACCTGAAAATACGTGTCAAGTGTTGCTGTGAATCATAGGTGCATCACACAAGAAAAGAAACGTGTATGTTCATAGGAGACAAAATATCCCTCAGGTAGGGGAACATTTGAAGAAATGTCTGCAGTTGGTTGTGAATCATGTAAATATTTAGAAGCACAGGACTCCAGAAATTGGGACTACTAATATTGAAAGACTAGAGAAAAGAGCCCTCGTTTATTCAAATGCCAAACCTAGAGTCTCTCTCCATAGCTCTGTCCACCTTCATCTGACTTCAAGTCATGCCCTTTTACTTCAGCCTTCAAGTGGTGGGACTGCACATGAGCATGCCACCATGTCTGGCTGAGTCAAGGTGTCTGGTATTGCACCATATTTTCCAACCATGAGTGTTACAAAATGAATTAATATATGTGCATTAGGCTGATCAGTTTAAAGTGTATCATCATCATGTAATTCAGAGTAATAAACTATCACAATTGTCTGAACAAACTATTATTCTCATTGTAATGAACTGCAATTGTCTTGTCAGGGATGTTATGTAAAAGACAAATACAGAATGAATTAAATCATAACAAAATGATAGTTTTATTTAGAAAGGCTACTTTAAACTTTTTGTTTATTTCGTTATGGTGTGGAATACATTAAACTGTCTCAGAGTAGCATCGTCTTACTCTGAAATATTTATAGCATTGTACAGGAAAAAAATAGAAGAAATAGCAGTAAAGATGGTTATAGAAGCTATCAACTTATATGTGAGATAAGAATAGCAAATTCTTTTATGTAAATATTTTATAAACTTTCTTAAGAAGAATTTGCCTTTATGCTTATTGAGTAGTAAATATTTTCATAAAAGTTGTAGACAGTTATTTCAGTTCCCTTATCTTATAGCCCAAGGCTATGCAAGGTAATTTGGTGAACAGGCTTGTTTAAAACAAAAGCCTTTTAAAACTCTTTTCTTTAATTTTGTTACATTTTCATCTATCTTACACTACTCCAAGGGCTACTTATTTTCTTAAAATAATGAGACAGCCTTTTCTTTTTCTGTAAAAAAAAAAATAAGAAGAAGAAAGAGGCAAATGTAGGGTTTGCAGGCTTCACAGTCTCTGGGAAACTGTTCAATTTAACAACTGAGAAACATAGATGGAATGTAAAAGAATGAGTGCCTGTGTGTTCCAATAAACCTTTATTTACAAAATTAGGGATGGGGGCCCAGTTGCTTCCTGAATCATACTTTGCTGATGTCCATTTTAGGTTGTAATTTATGATTCTACTTTGGTAATAGTTTTATGATTAATTTTTAAATTACAGAGACATGGAGGTTCTGTGGACTGTTAGAACACTGAACAATTTTTAATCTAGTAGCTTAACTTGAAAATGTTATATTGGGGGGGTCAGGGTCTCATTTAGTCCAAGAAACATAGAACTCAGTATATGGTTGATGCTGGTATTGAATTCCTGACCTATTGACCTTCCTGTCTCTACCACCTGAGTGAAATGATTATGGTCCCTCAGGAATTACAGAAAAATACATTCAAACAGAAGAAAAATTCAATATATGCCTTAAAGATATACAGGAAAATATAATGAAATGGGAGAATTAAGTGATAATATCAAGATCTACAAACAGAAATAGAAACAATAAAGAAAACACAATCTGAGGCAATCCTAGAGATGGAAAACCAAGTGAAGAGAGCAGGAACACCAGACACAAGCATCATAAACAGGTTACAAGAGATGGAAGAGAGAACTTCACATGTAGAAAATACAATTGAAGAAATTGAAACATCAGTTAAAGAAAATATTAAACCTATAAAGTTCCTGAAAGAAAACATCAAAGAAATCTTGGACACTATGAAAAGACTAAACCTAAAAATAACAGGAATAGAATAACAACACACCCAGCTACAAGACCTAGAAAATATTTTCAACAAAATCATAGAAGAAAACTTCCCAAACCTAAAAAAAAGAGAAGCCTATAAAAATAAAAGAAGCTTACAGAGCACCAAATAGATTGAAGCAGAAAAGAATATCCCCCCAATTACATAATAATCAAAACACTAAGTGTAGGTCTGGGGAGATGGTGTAGTGGTTAAGAGGGCTGACTGCTCTTCCAGAGGTCATGAGTTAAAGTCCCAGCAACCACATGGTGGCTCACAACTATCTATAATGTGATATCATGCCCTCTTCTGGCCTGTAGGTGTACATAAATAAATAAATGAATATTTTAAAAAGGAAAAGAAAAGAAAAGGAAAAGGAAAAACCAACCCCCCCCCAAAAAAAAAACACTAAGTGTATAGAATAAAGAAAGAATAAAACTGCAAGGGAAAAGACCAAGTCACATACAAAGGCAAACCTAAAGAATTACACCTGACTTCTCAAAAGAGACTATGAAAGATAGAAAGGCCTAGGCATATGTCATGCAGACACTTAGAGACCACATATGCCATTCCAGACTACTATAACCAGCAAAACTTTCAATAAACATAGATAGAAAAACAAGCTATTCCGTGACAAAACCAAGTTTAAACAGTATCTAGCCACAAAGCCATCCCTACAGAAGATACTATAAGGAAAATTCCAACACAATGAAGCTATCTATACTGAGGAAAACACAAGAAACAAATTACCCATATCCACAAAACCAAAAAAAGGAAGAACACAAACAAGTATTCTACCAACAACAACATCAAGATAACATAAATTAACAACCACTGGTCATTACTATCTCTCAACCTCAAAGGCCTCATCTCCCCAATTAAAAATACACAGGCTACCAGAATGGATGTGAAAACAGGAACCAACATTCTGCTGCACCAAAGAAACACACCTCAGCAATAAAGACAGACATTACTTCAAAGTAAAGGGTTGGAAAAAGGTTTTCCGAGAAAATGGGCAAACTAGTCACTGGGCAAAAGGTCCTCATTTCTACCACAGACAGACTTCTACCTAAAGCCTAAATCTTATATCAAAACCCCATATATTCATAGTTGGAGACTTCAACACCCCACTCTCATCAATGGACAGAACATCAAGACAAAAAATAAATAGAGAAATAATGAAACTAATCGGTGTCATGAGTCAAGTGGATTTAACTGATATCTACAGAATACTTCACATGAACACAATACAATATACCTTCTTGTGAGCACCTCTAGGAACCTTTTACAAAATTGACCATATACTAGGACACAAAGAAAACTGCAAAAAAAAAAAAAAACACACAAGAAGACTTTAATTACCCCTTGCATCTCATCATCCCATCATGTATTAGAGCTGGAACTCAACAACAACAGAAACAACAGAAAGCCTACAAACTCATGAAAACTGAACAGCTATCTACCCAATGACCATTTGGGTGAAGGATGGAATAAAGAAAGAATTTAAAGACTTTCTAGAATTCAATTAAAAAGATGCACAACATACCCAACCTTATGAAGCATCATGAAAGCTAGTGCTAAGAGGAAAGCTCATAGAACTAAGTGCCTTTATAAAGAAATCAGAAGGGCAAATAGAATAGACTACAGAAGCAATTGAAGAGAAGGAGCAGGATGGGAGCTAACAATGGAGGTCCACTGAAAGACTCCACCCAGCAGGGAATGGAAGCAGGTTCTGAGCCTCTCCAAACTTTGGTATGGAGTTCAGGGAGTCTTACAGTAGAGGTTAGGGATAGAAGGATCTGGAGGTGACAGGAGCTCCACAAGGAGACCAATGGAGTCAATAAATCTGGGTGCTGCTGTCTATTCTATTTGCCCTTATGAATGAGAATTAAGCATCCTTCCTAGGGTCCTCCTTGATATTTAGTTTCTTTAGGTCTATGTACCGTAATGAGGTTATCCTGTATTGTGTGGCTAATAACCACTTTTATATGAGTTTTACAAGGATCTTAAAAATCTATGATTTCAGTAAATGCCTCCATGATTTCCAGATGCATATTTCACCAAAGAAAGTACAATTACTTTTAACTAAAAACCTGTTAGAGTTCTGACCTGCTCTTTTGAAATACCTATGTTTTGAAGTTGCAATGCTAAACTAATCAAAGATTTTAAGCTCTAAAAAAAATGCTTTATTTTATTTCTACTGTGTTATTTTAATCTTTCAAATATTTCCACTACTGCAACTATCCTTTCCTTGACCCTAGGTAATTCTAAACGTGTGTACTCAGGATGGCCTGCCCAGGGCTTGAAGCCAACTAATGCCATTCATGTTTCCTGCCTGAAACATTTCTCCAAAAAAGTGAGGTCGTTCTCTCGCCTGCTGAAGACTGTATCAACTTGGATAAACTAGCTGGGAAGGACTGAAAATTGTAGTCATTATATTGTTATGATTCAACTTTGAAATCTTTACCCTACTAAAGGAAAAGGGTGAGTGCTTTTCTTTTTTGATGCAGTCAATGATGCACTGAGTAAGAAAGGAATAAGCAATGTCTATCCACTCTCATTTTTCCAAGTAGAGATCAATTGTGAAAGAAGTGATGAGCACAGACGTTGACTTAAACCTTCCTGGTTACTTAATTGTTTCTGTATACAACCCTTTGTCTTTTCATGATTCTTCTGGAAGAAGCCTGTGCTACTAAAATATAAAGGAAGTGTATTTACTACACAATCTCTTGAGACTTCAAACCTCAAGACATTTCCTAACTCTACAATTTTTTCTTCATTTTATGAACACGTGCTGGTTTGCTCTGGATCATCAGAGCAACAGTTAGGAAGCCTCATCTAATAAATGCCATAACCTTCCTCTGACACCTGGCACACCTGCTGGACTAATGAAACATCTGGCACCTTCCCTTACTGACTAAATGGCCATTCCAAGGACCTGCCATGCAGCCCTTCACCTTGGGAACTCAAACACGCATGCTTTATTTCTCCCATCACTCATGTTTTGCAATTGCTGAAACACTGTGCAAATCTATTTGTTAATACCTGATTGAGTTAAATGACTGCACACTTGCTACAATAAAATGCTACATGAGACTCTTTATAAGATTTTAACTTTTCCTGCTTGTAAATTAAAATTGCTATGAGATTTAACAGACAATTTCAAAAGATAAAATTCAGGTAATAATGTGCAAGACACTCAAGAAAAAATGCAAATCTTATCTCCAATGAGATAGACGCTACATAAGAATATTTGGTTAATCCTTTAATATAGTGCTACCAGGAAGTAGTCAAGATGTCAGAAACAAAATAGAAATATTTTGGCATATCTGCATAAATACATTAACTTTCACTTTAAGAAATTTATGATATCCTGCTTATTGCACTGTGCACAAAATAAGCCGCAATTATATTGTAATGAACAGAATGAAGAATCATGAAGGAGAAATGTTATCAGGGAGGGCCCAGTTCTAAGAATAGACTAGAAAATGAGGTATTTTGCTACATTCTGCCCACATGAAACCTGATACATGTACTGGCACGAATCCATCTTCTTTGATACCAAAATATGAGAAAATGAACTATTTCTTGCTAATAGTTGCAGCATACATGTAGAAGGATTAAGAAACAGCCAACAAGTCCATGGAGACTATCACTCCCAGAAAAACTGTGAGACATAAAACTCTGTTTTTTGTTGAATAATGTTTATAACGTATGTTCTTATTATGGTTTTTCCTCCATCAACTTTTTCAGATCCTCCTCCTCTCTGCTCCCATTAGAATGCACAAACAAGAAACCTTTGGATCTCTCCTTAGATAAACAAACATCTTGAAAATAATAATAATAAAATAGAATAAAACAAAAGACAGATGAACTTCGATAGGCAAAACAAGCAAACAAGAACAGAAGAAAAAGAGCCAAAGTAAAATCAAGAGAAATATGAAAAGAAGCATAGCATTTGTTCATGCCAGAAATCCCATAAAAACATAAAACAAAAGCTATAATACATATAAAATACAAAACATTAGAAGACAAATAAACTCCACAGATGACATTGAGTTCATCCTGTGTTGGCTGTCTCCTGCTAGGCATAGGGACTGCCCTTAAGAGTGTCTTGTATCACCAGTGAAACTCCATTGGAGAAAACTATTTTTTTATATTTTATTAATTTATTCAAATTACATCTCAATGGTTAGCCCATTCCTTGTATCCTCCCATTCATCCCTCCCTCCCATTTTCCCCTTACTCCCCTCCCCTAGAATAGACCAGAGAAAACTATTTTTATATGCATGTAGTTATCAATTGGATATAGTTTCTGGCTTAGGGATGGAGTTTCTGTCCACTTCTCTCAGTGCCAAGACCCCATGAAGCACAGGCCTGTGGTAGTCCCGTGTATGCTGCCTCAGTGTCTGTGAGTTCTTATGTACATCAAGGCTGTTGACTCAGAAGCCCTTGTTTATTTAGTGTCCTCCTATCCTCTCTTGTTCTTACAATCTTTCTGTCTCCTCTTCTGCAGGATTCCCTGAGCCCTGAAGGGAGAGATTTGACGGAAACATCTCGTTTAGTGTTGAGTGTCATAAGGTCTCTCATTCTCTCCATCATGTCTGTCTGTGGGTCTCTGTATTTACTCCCATCTTCTGCAGGAGGTAGTTTCTTTGATGATGGCTGAGCAAATCACTGATATGTGATAACAACAGAATATAGTATAGTAGGGAGTCATTTTATGGCTAAGTTATCAAAAATGGGTATTGGATTTTATTGAAGGTCTTTTCTGCATATAATAAGATGAATATGTGGTTTTGTCTCTCAGTTTGTTTAAACGGTGGATTAAATTTATTGATTTTCATATATTGACTCATGCCTGAATCTCCAGAGATGACTGTGTGGTTTCTGTTTATATGGTGGATTACATTTATTGGTTTCTATATGTTGAACCATCACCCTCATATCTCTGGGATGAAGGCTAATGATCTGCTTTTGGATTCTGTTTGCCTGGAACTTACTGAGAATATTTACATTTCTATTCATAAGGAAAAATGATTTTTAGTTTTCTTCTTCATTGGGTTTTTATGGGGATTGGATATCAGGGTAATTGTGGCCTCATAAAATGAGTTAGGAAATATTCTTTCTGTTTCTAATTTGTGGAATAATTTGAGTATTATTATCATTAACCCTTCATTGAAAAGTCTGTTAGAATTCTGCACAAGAACTATAAAGTAACGAAAACTCCAGGACCAAGCACAAGCAATCTTTTTTTTTAGAACAATTAGTAAAGGCAGTTTATGTGACCCTCAAAACAAAATAGACTATGACCCTCCATCCTTGGTTGCTTCTTGGAGGTTGAAATCAATCTCTCTTTATAAAGACAATGCACACATAAGACACAGGGCTTGGATGAATTGAGCTGGATGTAACATGAATGCCTCCTTTCTGTGGTCTAGGTTCTATGGTAATACAACATAATATGCAATTTGCCAAGGGTGGAAGCAATTAGTTATCTTACCTAGCTAAAGTACCTTTGAACCACAACTTGTTTATGCAGGTATTTTTTTATACTATGCACAATAATGACAAGCATGCCACAATATCCTTAAAGGCATAATAATTGGCTTCCACATATTGATAGCAATTAACAGCTGTCTAGCTAGACTTAAGATCCTTTCAATAGGAGAGAAACCATGCGTAGTCTAGAAACCTAGCCAAATTCTTGTGGCTAGTGGGGTCATGGGTCGTAGAAGAGAACCCGCTACGGCCACTTTGCTAGACCAACATAAGTCCTTACTGCATTCTAAATCTTATCTTTACACCGATAGTTAAACGTATATCTGTCATCGCTCATCAAAGAAGCTTCTCTTTAAGAAAATAAAGGCCACTTACAGGCAACCACAATTAAAAATAATGCAGAGAGCCATTGATCATCAGGAGCCCAGTCCAAGTGAATACATCTACATCACAATCCCTGCATCTGTGAGACTCAGGGAGCAGCAGAGAAGAGGCAGAAAGACTGTAAAGAGGTAGAAGACAAGGAAGTCTGAGGTAAAGCATAAAAATATCTGCATAAAGAAGTTCTGAAGGATGGCAATGTCAATAGATGTGCTAACATGGAATGGGAAAATTCTTACAGGGCCACACCCTACAACAAAGAACTACAAATACTGACTGTGGGGGGACGAGGAAAGTTGGACTCTTCCAGCAATGCACCCATTAATTGAAAGTCCTATAGAAATTGGTGATCCCTAAAACCATATATACATAAAACACAAAATGGACTAAGCAAGTGGTATTTATATATTTATGCATGGGCACATACACACACACGTAACACTAATAAGTGAGGAAGAAGCAGCTATCAGTCTGAGTGTAGGGAGAGGGCATGGAAGGAGTTGAGGAGGGGATTTAGAAGGACCTGGAGAGAGGAAAGAAGGTGAAAAAATATGTACTTATATTTTACTTTTCAAGTATGAAAGATACAGAATAATGTATAATATAAAATGCCTATTTCATATGTGTGCGTATCATATGTTGTATCATGACATAAGCATATAATTGTTATGCATTGTTTTTGTTTCAAGCAGCTATATTTTGGGATCAATTCCCTAAAAAGTTAGTCAATATGTTAATAATGGGGTCTTAGTTTTTTGTTTTGTTTGTTTGTTTGTTTGTTTTGGTTTTTTTTTTTTTTTTTTTTTTGAGGCAGGGTTTCTCTGTGCAGCTTTGGCTGTCTTGGATTCACCTTGTTGTCTGGGCTGCTCTTGAACTCACAGAGACTCAACTTTGCCTCTAGAAGTACTGGGATTAAAGATGGGTGCCACCAAGCCTGCTTGTGTTAATAATGACTATCAGCATAACGGTCAAAAATTAAAGACAGTGAAATCATAAGTGTATGTACTATATGCCAACTGCTTGTCTAATCATGAATTAATATTTTATAAACTATGAATCAATATTTTAAATTTAGAGAATTTAGAAAAACTAGGAGAATATATAAATAAATTACATCTGATGTGTTTATGGAACAAATAAGGAAGAAACTTTAGATTTATAAGTCATCACTGTATATAGTATACATGTATCGTGGTACTATACTATTAAATATATTTACATGTGCTCTGCATGAAGTGAAAAAATGTGCACAGCTCCATAGGAAGATGTGGAGGAATGCTGAGTGGATGTAACAACTGTCAATAAAGTGCTGTTTAGCCAATCAGCTGGGCAGAAGGATAGGAAGTGGAAGGCAGGACTTCTGAGGAGAGGGCAGAAAAAAGTGAGAAGGTTAGAGGGAAAGGAAGAGCATGGACAAGCACGAGGAGAGAAATTGCCTAGTACCATCATAGTGGCAAGTGCTTGGGGTATATGTATGTTATGAGGTTTTGAGTAGTTTATTTATTTTACAGGTAGACTTGTTTTAGTTAGATTCTGCCCAGCGAGTAGTGTTGACAGTTTAAAAGTACCCTTCAGACTCTTTGTCATTATCTAGCCTTCTTAGGCCGAACCGATATTGTAACAGAAGAGAAAAAAAAGAAAAAATAATATTTGAATTCAAAACACAGTGACTCGTAAGTTGAATAAATAGGATTCTGTATTTCTACACAGCTAGTGAAACTACTGAAAAACAGTGCACATGAAAGGCAAAGTATAGTATACTCTTCTCACAACAGTGATGCCCTGGAGCATTGTTAACAGCATGAGTAGAAGATCAGCACACCTTTGAACATACGAGAGGCACAGGCTCGAGTTCTTGCCAACCTCTTGTCATAGTATTTCACTAAAGGATCAATCACTATAATATATTGGAATTCCTGTTTAGAGATTCTTTACTTAATGGACTCATGTTTTTAAAAATTGCTAAGTGTCTGACTTTTTACAAAATAATTTCTTTTATATTTTGAGGTTGTTGTATAATTACATAATTTTATACTTTCCTCTCTTTGAGTCAGGTTATCCCATGTATCCTGCTTCCCTCTCTTACAAATTAATAACCTCTCTTTGCATTAGTTGTTGTTATATACATGTATGTACTTGTATATGCATATGCATTCGCACATAAATAAGTATAAACTCTCTGGATAATGTTACTTGTATGTGTGTTTTTCAGGGCTGACCATTTAGGATTAGATAGCCAATTAGTGTGTTTTTACCCAGGAAAACCACCTCCTCACTCTCAGAATTCCCCAGCTGCCTTTAGTTTGAGACCTCATAGGCTTCCCCGATTCTACTTTTCAACAAGGAAACTTCTCTGTACAACAGATGTCAACCAGTACAAAAAGCCACACCCACTCAAAATGCAGTGTTGTGACGCTCCACAGGAGATATCTACAGTACAACTACACATAGGCTCAGGGATTATTGTGGAAGAAGGGGGTGAGGAATGTAAGAACCAAAAGAACAATGAGTTTGTTGCGAAACTGCATCTCCTAGGAATATCCGAAGCTATACCCATAAAGTCTTACCAACTTGTCTACCTAAATATGAGCTAAAAAGGACATTGCCAATGGATATCCAGTTGTCTGTTGAAGCGTACGTGGTAACTATCACTGGAAAGGTTTTACATTTCTTTGGCACTGGAAACTCTACTATAAATTCCAAAGACTTTTTGTCTCACTAGACTGTCATTCATTATGCTTTTCTTTTTCATTGTGAACAATTGTGTTTGGGTACCAAGACCTATTTCAAAAATAGTGTAACGAGCCAACATAGTGATATTACAGAAGAGCATCAGTTGCTGAGTGAGGAAGAAACAACTCAAAATATTTTCAGATATTTAATATATATGAAAGCTGACATTATGTTCATTAGCAGCATATTTCATTTAATAGATAATGATGACTCGATTGTCTAATAACCATCCACTATGGTTGGATATGGAATGTTCCTTATTCTCATGTGTTAAAGTCTTGGGCCCCAGCTTGACATCTTGTGGAAATGGTGAAACTTTTAAGAGGTTGAACCCAGTGGTAGGTTTTTAGATTACTGGAGATGTGTCTTTGAAGAGGTTATAGGTGGGACTCTAGTCCCATTTGATTTTGATTTTTTTCTTCCTGGCCAGGAGGAGAATGGTTTTGCTCTGCCATGTTCTCACTGTGATGCATAGTCCATGAGCCTACAGTGATTGGATGGACCATTGACTGAAGTCTCTAAAACTATGAGCCAAATAATAATATAAATATATATACATTTGTTATCTCAGAGACTTACTACAGTATGGAATGATTACTAGCATACCATCTGGAAGTAAAAAGTTGAACAGCTCCTTCTTCAATGTGCAGATACCAGTTGCAGGTTATATACTTAAATATAAAAATGGCAGCAGTTTGCAATTTAATATAAAGCATTATAACTTAAACGTGGATGAGAATATTGCAGCTTATTATATAAATCAATCTTCCTTTTTCCACTACTTATACAAAATTGAACATTCAAAAGCTTGCCTTTACTTAAATGGGTGTTCCTAGTTCATAATAGCTCTTTCTTCCTTGAGCCTCCATGCTTAAGTTCCTATTAAAATACTTAAATAAAATCTCCAACTTTGCTTCATAACATAGCTAAGCCGGAATTTATTTTTAGCATTGAAAGTAGAAACTTGTGTCTTTGTCTGTTTAACTTGAGGCTGCTCTTTAGTCTGCTGAGAGTGGCACACCATGAGCTTTATCTTCAGTCCTTTGCTATGCAAACCCTCAACAAAGTGTGACTGGGCCAGGGTCTTTGTTTTAAGATTAATTTATCTACTTTATGTATATGAGTGCTCTGTTTTCATGCACACCAGAAAAGGGAAACAGATTCAATTACATATGGTTGTGATGTAACACGTGGTTGCTGGGAATTGAACGCAGGGCTTGTGGAAGAGCAGACAGCGCTCTTAACCACTGAGCCATCTCTCCAGGCCCAGGGGTTCTTGTTCTAAGTAAGATTACTCATCAGGCCAGCCTTAGGTGGATACCATCTGATCATGCTTTCAAACAGTGGAATATCTCTAAATTGGTCTTCTGTTGCTGAAAATACAAGTCAAGGATAACAGCCCTGAAGCCGCACTTCATTCCTCCTCTTTCTTGCCTCAAGGAACAGAGGTATGGAAGGAGATACAGCAGCATGTGGCTTTATCTCCACCCGTGCTCACTGGTAGGAGTGTATTTGTGCTGATCCACCTGGGATAGGAATAGGTAACAGAAGACTAATGGACAAAGACATCATCAGCATATGCCTGTGGCTCACATTTAAATTTTTTGTTTGCATTTTAGAAATATTTCGATAGAGACAGTTGAAAAATACCAGAAAGTTTTTAAACACCTAAAAGAGTTATAAATATGATGTTTTGGAGAAAAATCATGCATGATTTTTTAGCTTTTCTTATTAACAAGCAATTTCCTAATAGCATGGAAGAGAGCATTTGTTTCATTCAGAAAGCACTTTAAAACAAAGACAAATGCTGTTTTCTCATTAAAACGTGGTATAGACATAAAGAGTCAAGCAAAGGGGTTTTGAAAAATGGCTCTCTGTAAATTAATACTGAGTATGATTACTTGGGCTGCTGTAAACACACAGGATGAGTGATGAGGACATCTGAGCACTTAGCAGAACTTAATGAAACATTTGTGGATGCAGCAAAGCTCATCAGTGATAGCTCGTTTCTCTCCTACCTCATATACAAGTTTCAACACACAAAAACCAGAGGCTAACACTGACAAATGCAGCAAGCCATCAAAGTTTGCTATTCCTTGGCATACATACTTGCTCACTGAGCACCAGTATGCTAACTGGATTGAACTGTACCAGCTTGGTTAACTTTGAGGAGTGAACCTGAGTGAGACACGTTAAAAGACCGTGAAAATGACTTGAAGATAATGGTTAAAAACATCATTAGAAATCAGAGCTTTTGATCTTTTCTGCAGATTTAAGTTAAAGTGTAGTTTCATTTTTCGAGCTAGAGGACTCAAATCTGATATTCTAAGATAAAGGTCATCCTGTTTGATCCTAGAGTTCTGCTTCACTTTAGGACTCTGTAAAGTTAAATCCATCCCTCAATAATAAGGGAAGGTTCCAGTCATTTGTGTGTAGTGTTTATTATATATAAGTTACTAAAAGTGTGAGCAATGAACTTAATGATTTGGGTTGCTGTTGTTCTTTATTTTCTTATTATTTTATTTATTAATTTGTTTCTTTGGGACTTTTTTTGAGACAGGGTTTTTCTGTGTAGCCTTGGCTGCCCAAGACTCACTATGTATACAGTGATATGTATACAGTGATATATACACACTATGTATACAGAGGTCCATCTGCCTCTGTCTCCCCAAGAAATTAAAGGCATGTGCCACTGCACCTGGCTGAACTTATTTATTTGTAGTCTAAGAAAATAGCTGGTGTTTCTATTAACTGATTATAAGTTAATTATAAAATTTAAATGGCATGGAATATGATAATCCCTTTCAATATTCTGGCAAATGTCCTTTCCAGCATCCCTTTAATACCTGTGCATATTTACATAACTGTGAATAATGTTGCAAGCATGGGAACATTGGTTTTCTTTGCCCTTCTTCAGGCAATAAAATCCCATTGCTTATAGCCTTCTGTCAAGATTTTATGCTCAAAAGATCAGTACATATTTAATTTTAATAGATGTTTATATTCTTGAAAGGTTGTAACAATTTATTTTTCTATTCCCAGGGCTTGAGGTAACATTTTCTAAAGTTTCTAGTATCCTCCCTGTAAAAATAAGATGTAATAGCTTATAGCATTTCTATGGATTTCTCTTTCTATTTGTTTGACAATTATTCAAATTGTCTTTTCATGAACATTTTCATTGGTAGTTTTTAATTTTCTTAAAATGTTTAGACATTGCTTGTTTCTTTCTAATTTTACAATGTATTTTAAAATAAAACTATATCAACATATTCCTACCCATGATCCAGTCAGCTCCCTCACCCTCCTTGTGGTAAAATAATTTTTCATAGGTTGCATACATTTTAAGTATTTTATTCAATATAGTGTTAATAATTTTATATCATTTTTTGCAATTCAAGTTTTTATTATTATGACTTTGTAGGATTTTTTTCTTCTAAGTTGAAATAGCCATACCTCAGAGAACGCAGCAGAGCAGAAGGAGCGGAGGAAGGAGAAGAGAAAAGATAAATATAAAGAAGAGAAGAGATAAAGAAGGTGGTGCTGAGCAAGTAGCTATAATAACAGAGTGATGGAGCAGAAGCCACACCAGGAGTCATCAGATTATAGTGATTTTAGAACAAAGTATTTTATCTACCCATAATCTTTTATTCTTAACCAATAATTTTAATTCACTTGCTAAATGTTGAAGGCAAAACAGTAATTATCTTCTAGGCCCAAGGAAGTTTCTACATGGAAATTCATGAGACTGTTAGAGTACTTAAATCACATGTCAATCTCCACACATTAATAGTGGGAGACTTGAACACCCCCTTTTCCCTAAAGGATAGGTCAACGAAACAGAAGCTAAACCAAGAAATAATGCCACTAACTGATGTCATGAATCACATGCACCTAACAGATATCTACAGAACTTTTCACCCAAACACAAAAGAATATACCTTCTTCTCAGCACCTCAAGGAACCTGCTCCAAAACTAACCATGCAGTAGGTCACAAAGCAAGACTCAAGAGATACAAGAAGCTTGAAATAATACTTTTTATCCTCAGACCACCATGGACTAAAGCTGGACCTCAAGGAAAACAGAAATAAATAAAGCCTACACACAACATGGAAACTGAACAACTCTCTACTCAGTGACAACTGGGTCAGGGAAGAAATAAAGAAATTAGGGACTTCCTAAAATTTAATGAGAATGAAGGTACAACATACTCCAATTTATGGGATACAATGAAAGCAGTGCTAAGAACAAAGTTCAAAGCACTAAGTGATTTCACAAAGAGATTGGAAACATCTCATTCAAGCAACTTAATGGCACACATAGAAGCTATAGGGGGAAAAAAAGAAGCAGACATACCAAAGAGAACTAGACAGCTGTAAATAATCAAACTCAGGGCTGAAATTAAATAATAGATACAAACAGAACAATTCAAAGAATCAACGAAACCATGAGCTGGTTGTTTGTGGTAATCAACAAGATAGACAAATCCTTAGCCAAACTAGCTAAAAGGCAGAAAGACACTATCCAAATCTACAATGTCAGAAATCAAAAGAGACAACAGACACAGAGAAAATCCAAAGACTCACTAGGTCTTACTTCAAAATCATATACACTACAAAATTTGAAAATCTAAATGAAATGGACAATTTTCTTAATAGGTCCCACGTACCAAAGTTGAATCAAAGTGAAGTAAACAAATTATATAATCCTAATTTAAAAAAGCTCAGGGTCAGATGGTTTCCGTGCAGAAAAGCGGTTACCAAACCAAATAACCCAATTAAAAAATGGGGTATGGAGCTAAACAGAGAATTCTCAACAGAGGAACACTGAATGGCTTAGAAACACTTAAATAAATGCTCAAAGTACTTAGTCATCATGGAAATGCAAATTAAAATGATTCTGAGATTCCACCTTACACCTATCAGAATGACTAACATCAAAAACTTCAGTGATAGCACATGTCAACGAGGATATGGAGAAAGAAGAACACTTCTCCATTGCTTATGGGAGGGCAAACTTGTAACAACCACTTTGGAAATCAATCTGGCACTTTCTCAAAAAATAGGGAATAATTCTACATCAAGATCCAGCTATTACCACACTCCTTGGCATATATCTGAAAGATGCTCCACCATACAAAAAGTACATTTTCTCAACTATGTTCATAGCAGCTTTATTCATAATAGCCCGAACCTGGAAAAAAACTAGATGTCCCTCATCTGAAGAATGGATAAAGAAACTGTGGTACATTTACACAGTGGAATACTGCCAGTTATTAAAAATAAAAAATTCTTGAAATTTAAATACATCATCCTGAGTGAGGTCATCCAAACCCAGAAAGATACGAATGGTATATACACACTTCTAAGTGGATATTAGCCCAACATAGATGTCTTCTATGAGATTCCACCTACTGGGGGTTCTGGAAAGATGCTTGGACTCTCAGCTGAACTATGGGCAGTTCACTGAATCCTGTGGAAAAGTTGGGGAATAGAAGTATCCAGAGGGGTCAGGACCTTCACAAGGAGACCATCAAGACTTGAAGATCTGGACCCAAGGCAGCTTGTACAGCCTGATGCACCAACCAAAGGCAGTGCCTACAGAGAACCTAAACCCCATGTTCAGTTATAGCCAATGGGATGTTCATTCTCTATGGCTGTGGGCAGGGGGAGTCGGGGACTGCCTCTGACATGAACTCTGGTGTGTGCAATTTGATCACTTCCTCTTTTGGGGGAGGCCCTGTGTACACAGAGGAAGGGGATGCAGGCTATCCTGAAAATGCCTCACAGGCTGTGGTCAGATAGTGGAGGAGGAGCTCTGCTCGCTTTCAGAGTTCTAGGGGAGGGAATAGGGTAGGATAGAGAGGGAGGGTTGGAACAGGAAGATATGAGCCAGAGGATCGCAATTGGGATGTAAGTTAAATAAATTATAATAAATAAAAAATGAAAATAAGGAAATATTCATACCTCATCCTAATTTATAACCATTTGGAACCGTAAAAATCTTGGAAATATTAAAAGAAGCAAGCTAGTAGGCTAGGAACTAACATCCATGCATTAATTCTCTGTTCTTTTTATTTTCGTCACAATTACACTTTAACTTTATTTAAATACAGCTAAGACAGACAGTTCATGAATTAACTAAGGCCAAATTGTGTGGCTAATTATCTTTTGACAAATGAGCTCTACCTGTCCCAGCCTCTGCTACACCCTCAGCCTCTCTCTGGTCTCTTTGCTTATACAATTGTCTCCTCGCCCGGGTTCCAGTGTGCTCATCTAGTGTAAAAGATAAAACCTGCTTGACATTCAAGCCACCCATGCCTATGAGCAGAAATATTTAATCTACTTCCCTGGAATTATTTTTATTAGAAAATTCTGTTTTTTCACAAGCCTCCGTCTGTACACTGTGTGTTCTGACCACTCCTCAAATCTCTTCTATTGTCCTCCACCCTTGCCAGTTTTCCTAACCCTACAAATCTCTTCTCTTAATCATTACTTTGGGATTTGTTTAGTGTCCCACAGAGTTTACTAGTGTCAGCTATGTAGTGCATCTCATTTTAGAACACTGCTCTTAACTACCACTGGGTGTAACCAGTCCTGCCTGCAGTGATGGTTGGTAACAGAATTGGGAGACAATTTTCTCCTTATATTGCTTTAGTCAAGTAATCTTATCACAGCAAGCAGAAAAGAAACGAAGATGGAACATAAATTCAATTGGCGTAAGTGGAAATATAGGCATATGTCTCAATATAAAAGCCATACTTCCTAAAATTTAATATGTATTTATTTGGGATGTTTGAGACAATGTCTTGTCATGTATTCTATGCTGACTTCCAGTTTTTCCAATAACTCTTCTTGCCTACACTTCCTGCATTCTAGGATAACAGGCATGTACCACCCTACCCAGCTTAACTTATCCTTCTTAATATGAAAATTATTAGCTCTAGATGCAGTATAATTAATGAGAGATTAAAACTCTTTTTTTTAAATAATAGATAACAGTAGCCACAAGGCTGTTTTTTGATATCAATGCTTTCCAAAGTCATTTAGTACTTTTAATTTCTTTTAAAAATTGCTTTTGTTGTTTGTGTGTATCTGTCCCTGAATATTTGTGCATGTGTGGTTGTGCTTGTGAACATGTCAATATGGTTTCATGGAGTTGGAATGACAGGTGCTTGTCAGCTGCCCAATGTAGGTGCTATGAGCTAAACTCAGTCCATCTACAATGTCAATAAGTCTTCTTAATCTCTAGGAAAAACATCTCTATAGCCCCAGTGTTCTTATTTCCTAAGTATCAAAAAAAAGTGTACTAATAATGCCCAACTGAAAGCAATTACTTAAATAAATCGATCACAAAAATATGACCTTCTAACATTATTTCATAAATATTTATATTTTCGTAATTATTGTTTCAAGTACTTTTTATCTGAGCACAAAACCCTAAATCTCATAACTAAATACTTTCAGTTTACATAATATGTTCTGGAATACATAAACAGCAACCACATTCTAATTTAGGAGTCATGTGCATTGTTTTTAAAATCAGAATTATGGAAACAGAAAGTGAAAAAAAGACTATGGGAGTTACATTTTTAAAATGACAGTATAGTAGCCAGGTCCATTCAAAATTAATTTTATGTGTTGGTTGCTATAGGAATGAATTTCATCAGTATATTTTAGAGTAATATAACAGCACTCATTTAAATGTTTAGGAATGAGTTTTATTAATGTTTTTAGAGTAATGTAACAGCACTCATTTAAATGCTTAGCTATTTTCTATACAATATCCAAATACCATTCTTCATCATAATTACACTTTGTAGATATACACTTAAAAATTTCTCAGCAAAATATTTTTTATAATTAAAAACAAAGATAATATTTCACAGTCAACAGGCCTTTAGTGATACAAAATAAGAATATTACTTATAGATATTACATGTAGTATAAATATATTTGTAATAATTTTAATGAAAATGTTATGACAGAATAAGATTTTTTTATTAATTTATTCATATTACATCTCGATTGTTAGCCCTTCCCCTGTTTCCTCCCATTCTTCCCTCCCTCCCATTTCTCCCCTTCTTCCCTCCCCTATGTCTGTGACTGAGGGAGACCTCCTCCCCCTATATATGCTCTCAGAATATCAAGTCTCTTTTTGGTAACTAGCTATCCTTCCTCTGAGTGCCACCAGGTCTCCCCATCTAGGGGACATGGTTAGAAAAGGGGCACCAGAGTTCGTGTGAGAGTCAGATCTCACTCTCCACTCAACGGTGGAGAATATCATGTTCGTCGGCTAGGTCTTGGTAGGGGTTCGAAGCTTACTGCCTATATTCTCCTTGGCTGGTGCCTTAGTTTGAGGAGGACCCCAGGACCCAGATCTGCCTGTCATAAAGTTCTTCTTGTAGGTTTCCAGGACCCTGTGGGTCCTACTATTTCCTCTTTCTTCCATGCTACTCTTGCCTAAAGTCTCAATCGGATATCCTCTCCTCTGACCCACTTTCTTGGTAAGTAAAGATTTTCATGGTACATACCCCTTGGACTAGTGTTTTGATATAAGTGAGTATATACCGTTTGTCTCTTTTTGCTTCTGGGTGAACTCACTCATTATGATAATTTCTAGATCAATCCATTTGTCCACAAATTTCTGGAATTCCTCATTTTTAATAGCTGAGTAGTATTCCATTGTGTAAATATACCACAGTTTCTTAGTCCAGACAGAATAAGATTTATTAAGTGGGTAATCCTCTTGTTTTTAGGAAAAGCACACGATTAGTTGGTTTCTGGTTCTTGCTTCACAAGAATAGAAGTTGTATTTTATTTATTGGGGGAAATGTCACACCTTAAGAAACTGTAAGATGGGGAATCTTTATCAGAAAAACTAAGATTCTAAGTACTTTTGTTTTGTTTTGTTTTGTTTTATAGGACAAGTGTTTAATATGGTTTAAATGAGAATCTACATAAGTATGGACTATGTAAATATATTTGTAATGACAAATACAAAGCAACATCAGACTGTGTTCTTCTCAGTTAAGACTTTACTGGGATCAACCATCATTGTCATAGTAACTCTCACATGGAGACATCCTTGTCTTATCATAGTGAACAATTTTTATCTGCCTTACAATCTCATCTGCTCAATCAGGAGGCTGACTATGATTCCAACTTCACTCTATGTTATACATAGTGCTTAAAATACTCTTTTTACTTTTTTCTTTTTTATTATTTTTTGTATTAATTCATTCATATTATGTGTCAGTTGATATCCCATCCCTTGTATCCTCCCATTCCTCCTTCCCTCCCACTTACCCCCTACTCCCCTCCCCTATGACTGTGACTTGTATGCTCATAGGGTATCAAATCTCTTCTTGGCAGCCTGCTATTCTTCCTCTGAGTGCCACCATGTCTCCCCATCAAGGGGATGTGGTAAAATATGGTGCCCCACATGAAAGTCAGTCCCCACTCTCCACTCCCCACTCAACTGTGGAGAATGCCTTGTCCATTGGTTAGATCTGGTTTGGGGTTTGAAGTTTATTGCACCTATTGTCCTTGACTGGTGCCATAGTTTGAGCAGAACCCCTGGGCCCAAATCCACCCATCATACTGTTCTTCTTGTACATTTCTAGGATCCTCTGGATCCTTCTAATTCCCCATTCTCCCATACTTCTCTCACTGAAAGTCCCATTAGGATGTTCTTTCCTCTACCCCACTTTCATAAGTGAAGACTTTCATGGGACATGCCCCTTGGGCTAGTGTCCTGATATGAGCATTCACCATTTGACTCTTTCTGCCTCTGGGGTAACTCGCTCATTATGATCATTCTAGTTCAATCCATTTGTCCACAAATTTCAGGAATTCCTTGCTTTTAATAGCTGAGTATTTCATACTGTAAATGTACCACAATTTCTTTATCTATTCTTCTACTGAGGGACACTTAGGCTGTTTCCATGTTCTGGCTATTACGAACAAGGCTGCTATGAACATGGTTGAGCATATGTTCTTGTTGTGTGCTGGAGCAGCTTCTGTGTATATTCTAGGGAGTGGAATAGTTGGGTCTTGAGGAAGCCTTTTTCCCAGTTTGATAGTGCCAGATAGATTTCCAAAGTGTTGTACTAGTTTGCATTCCCACCAGCAATGAAGGAGTGTTCCTCTTTCTCTACATCCTCACCAGCATGTGGTGTCACTTGAATTTTTGATCTTAGCCTCTCTGATGGGTGTAAGATGGAATCTCAGAGTTGTTTTGATTTGCGTTTCTCTGATGACTAAAGACATTGAGCATTTCTTTAAGTATTTCTCAGCCATTTGATATTCCTCTGTTGAGAATTCTCTGTTTAGTTCTGATCCCCATTTTTCAATTGGGTTATTTGGTTTGGTGGTCTTTAATTTGTTCAGTTCTTTATATATTGTTGATATTAAACCTTTGTCAGATGTAGGGTTGGTGAAGATCTTTTCCCAGTCTGTAGGCTCATATCTTTCTTGGAGCCTATCCTATCTCATCTCCCGATTGTCTCAGAAATGCCCTGCTCTTTTTTTCCCTTTTCTTTCCAATCCCTCTCACCTCTAGCACTTCTCATCATCCCTCGTTTTTCTCCACATATCCTCTCCTACTCACTTCCAACTCTTCATCCACTTCCAATGTGTATTGTATTTCAGATCTGAGTGAGATTCTAGGAGGATCTCCCTTGATCCCCCCTAGTTACTTAGCTTCCTTGTGTCCGTGTATTGTAGTATGGTTATCTATTAATATATGGCATATATCTATATCTACTTATAAATGAGTACATACCATGTATGTCTCTCTGGGTCTGGGTTATCTCACTCAGATTGATCCTTTCTAGTTCCATCCATTTGCTTACAAATTTCATGATTACATAGTTTTAATAGTTGAGTAGTATTCCATTGTATAAATGTACCCTATTTTCTTTATCCATTCTTAGGTTGCTTCCAGTTTCTGGCTATTATGAATAAAGCTTCTATGAACATAATTGAGCAAATGTCCTTGCTGTATGGTGGAGTATCTTTTGGGTATATGCCCAGAAGTGGTATAGTTGAGTCATGAGGTAGTACTATTTCCAGTTTACTGAGAAAGCACCAGATTTATTTCCAAAGTGGTTGTACAAGTTTGCATTCACACCAGTAAGAGAGGAGTGTTCCCCTTTTTCTACATCCTCACTTGAGTTTTTGCTCTTAGACATTCTGAAGTATATAAGGTAGAATCTCAGAGTGGTGGTGTTAATTTTCATTTTCCTGATGACTAAGTATGTTGAGCATGTCTTTAAGTGCTTCTCAGTCATGAGAGATTCCTCTGTTGAGAATTCTCAGTTTATCTTTGAACTCCATCTTCCAATTAGATTATTTGGTTTGTTGATATTTAATTTCTTGAGTTCTTTATATATCTTGGTTATTACCATCTATCAGATATAGGGTGGGTGAAAATCTTTTCCAAATCTGTAGGCTGTCGTTTGATTCTATTGACGGTGGCTCTTTGCCTTACAGAAGCTTTCAATTTTATGAGGTCCGATTTATTAAGTATTGATCCTGGCGAATGAGTTGTTGGTGTTCTATTCAGGAAGTTGTCTCCTGTGCCTATGAATTCAAGGTTCTTTCCCACTTATCTCTAATAGATGTTGTCTGGTTTTATGTTGAGTTCTTTAATCCACTTAGACGTGAGTTTTGTGTGAGGTGATAAATACACATCTTTTGCATTTTTATACATTTAGACATCCAGTTATACCAGCACCATTTGTTGAAGATGTTCTCTTTTTCTCATTTTATGATTTTAGCTTATTTGTAAAAATCAAGTGTCTATAGGTATATGGGTTTATTTCTGGGTCTTCAATTCAATCTCATTGGTCTCCAAATCTGATTCTATGCCAGGACCATTCGGTTTTTATTACTGTTGCTCCACAGTGCAGTTTGAAATCAGAGATGGAGATACCTTCAGAAGTTCTTTTATTGAAAAGTTTTGTTTTTAGCTATTCTGGGTTTTCGTTTTTCCATATAAAGTTGAGGATTATTCTTTTAATATCTTTAAAGAATTGTGTTGGTATTTCAATCAGAATTGCATTGAATCTGTAGAGTGCTTTTTGTAAGATGGCCATTTTTACTATGTTAATCCTACTAATCCCCAGGCAGGGGATTGGAGTGGGGGTGCTTAGCCTATATGATCCTAAGGACCAGAAGGTCTTCTCTGGAACCCAGAAGGCTTCCTCTTGCCAGGGAAATTCCTGGAGTCAGCAGCCCCACTGCTTGCTCACTTGCTAGCTCTGCAGTCACTGGGTTCCAGCTGTCCAAACACAATGCACAGGGCACCACCATCTTGGAGTGAGATTTTGTATGCCTCTGCTGTCTGGCAGGTCTCCTTAAGGATAGGGGTAGAGCTGTGGAATGGAGGCTCGGACCATTTCCCTAGATCCCAAGTTCAGGTGGCCAGAGGCTGGAACGGAGCATCCATGGAGCCCAGGAGCTTTCCATGGAAAGCTGGGAATGGCTGAGTAGCCAGAGGCTAGAATCACTCATTCCCAGCACCCATGGGCTCTCCTCTCACCTAGGAAACACAGAAGCTGGCATTTTGGAGTCCACAACAGGACCTCCGTCTTGCTCCAAAGTCACTGAGGTCCTGTTACCCAGGAACTGTGCATGCTGGGTGTCACCATCTTGGATCTCCTTAAGAATATAAGAAAAATAGAATAACAAAATGATAAATAAAATGATAGCAGTATATTGAATAGGACATAGAATTGGACAAGTCTTTTAAAGATAATTAACATCTCTAAAAACATTTTTCTTACTACTCATGGCAGTTATGAAATAATATATTTAGAGATTTTGTGCACTCTAATTTTTTTTTTTTTTTTTTTTTTTTGCTTTGTTTTTGTTTTTCAAGACAGGGTTTCTCTGTGCAGTATCCCTGGATATCCTGGAGCTCACTTTGTAAACCAGGATGACTTAAATCTCCCTGCCTCAATCTCCCAAGTGTGGTACTATGGGCGTGTGCCACCATACCTGGCTGCATAGAGCTTTTTTGTATAAAACTGGTATGATTTTTCTGCAGGGTTCTCTGAGTCCTGAAAGGAGGAATTTGATAGAGATAACCTATTTAGGGCTGTGTGTTCCATGGTCTCTCTGAATAATATATGATTGTGAGTCTTTGTATTTATTCCCATCTGCTACAGGAGAAGGAAGAAGCTTCTCTGATGATGGCTGAACAAGGCCCTAATCCATTACTCTAACAGGGTGTCATTAGGAGTAATTTTATTGCTGCTTTTGAAAAAAATCTAATTTTGTTTAGAATAGTCTTTGGTTTTCTGCAGGTCTGTGGCCTATCCAGTCTTAGATTATTGGTCACCCAAGCAATATTGCATATGAGTTCTATCTTATGGAATCAGTCTTAACTCTAACCAGATATTGGTTGGTTGCTACCATAGACAATATGCCACCATTGCACTAACATATCTTGCAAGCATTACAATGTTGTATTCCAAAGAGATTTTGGATGAGTTGGTGTTTACATTTATTCTTTGATAGTGTACAGTATACCTTCCCATACAAAGACATTAGCACATAGAGGTGAAGGCTATATATTGATACCAGCTTCACTTCTCCATGTTCAATAAGTTGTGTAGGTATCATCTTCCACAATTGGACCTTGCTGTCTCTTTGTAGAGAGCAACCTATAGTTTTGGCAACATCTTAAGTTGGGGTTTCTCATGGGGTCACTTTGGCCAACAACACAATTAGATGTAATCCAACCCTGGTCCTGAAGTCTTCATTTGCTGAACAAAAAAAAAAAAAAAAAAAAAAAAGTCAAGAAAAGATAGAGGACATTAAAAAATCAAGGCCCTCTAAATAACCATGATCAAGGTACAGAGACCAAGGCAGAATGTGCAGAGACTGTATGGGTCTGTGCTGGATGGGATGGGTCGCAGAGCTGAAGGGAGATATAGACGCAGGCTCCCATTTCTAGAACAGAGGCTATCATCAACTGATAACCACTTGCAAATGAAGGCTTAGTTTCCTTCTAGGTGGTTTCACTGGGGGAAATAAACTATTCCTAAAAGTAGGTTGAGTTCCCCTCAGTAAGTGGTCTACAGAAAATGAACTGATTTGCATCTTCGGAGGATTCTGATCTCATAATGTCTGTTATGTCCATACTTTTCCTTTATTATCTTTTAAATTTTTTATTATTTTTATTTTATTTATATATTTTCTTTTTTTACTCTACAGGTTCTTTGTATCTACAATATGGTTTCCAGTTTAGTGTTTTTATGGGATTCTTGAGTATACCAATAAATAGATCTCTATTTCTTATGCCTTCTTTGATTCTCTTTTCTTTCTGTTTATTTGTTTTGGCCAATTCCAATATGTTAATTTTTGTTTTATCTTATTATATTTTGTTTTATCATTATCCCATAATGCCTTGCTTGTTTCTAATGAAAGACAGAAAGTGATGGGTTCAGTGGGGGCGTGGTGTAGGGGGATTGGAGTAGGCAGAGGGGAGACTGTAATGAAGATACATTATGTGACAAGAAAATATAAGTTTTCTTAATTGTTTTAAGTCTATTACTTAAGTTTATCTTTTTGGTTATTGGTAAGATTTACAAGTTGTGTGTGTGTGCCAGGCATGGCTGTGCAAGACTTTAAATTCAGTGCACAGGAAGGAATAGGCAGTCAGATCGCTGTGAGCTCAAGGCCAGCTTGGTCTACAAGTGAGTCCAGGACAGCCAAGATTAGAAACCCTGTCTCAAAAGACAAAAACTAAAAAAAACCAAAGCAACAAACAGAGTCTGATGGAGATCTCCAGAGCAGGAACACTGAGGGGTGGGTTCGTTGGTGGCCTTCCACAGGCAGCCACAGCTCAGCCCGCTCCCATGAGTGCCTGTCTTGGCCCTTATGCTGGCATTGGCCTGCTGAGTCCGTGTGCTGCCTCTGTGCCTGGAGGACATGCAGAAGAGAAAATGAGCACAGGGACACGGTGGTGCATCTGTTTGCTGGAGGATGTGGTGGTACCGTGAACGCTATTCTGATGTGTCAGCTGCAAGTTGTCAAAATACGGTTTCAGTAGTCTCCTGTGACACTCAATATCTCTGACTTCAGTTGAACCACCATCCCTGGAGCCAGTGCCAACCAAGAAAGGAATGGAAAAAGAGGGTCAGTTGTTTTGAGGGTTAGACCCCACTTTGGTAGGGGTGGCCCCCTCTAGAGCAATATACTTTGCTGCTTATTCTAACTGCAAGGAAAACTTGAATGGTGGTTTTGATCCTGATTCTACTCAAACACACATGATTTCATCTCCAATGTGTGTTTTACTGCACTCACTACAGTAAGCCCCATTTGGTTTATACAGACTCCGTCTCAGCTTGATGCATGAAATCGTGAGGAAAAGCAAATGGGTGCTTTTGAATGTGTTCGTAAAGCATATCAGACAGATGGACTGGGAGGATTTTATAGGAGCATCTCTGCTTCATATGCCAGCATATCAGAGAGAGTTATCCACTTGGTTATTTATGAAAATATAAAGCAAAACTACTGGAATGTAAAACTGAATCTATGATAGAAAGTGATGAAGAGTCTGTGAAAGAAGCAACAGATTTTGTGAGAATACTGCTAGCTGCTGCCACCTCCAAAACCTGTGCCACAACCATAGCATTTCCACCTGAAGTCGTAAGAACAAGGCTACATGGCGAAGGAACAAAATACAGGCCTTTTTTTCAGACACTGTCTTTGACTGTTCAAGAAGAAGGTTTAAGGTCCCTTTACTTTGGTCCAACAACTCATCTGGTGAGACAGATTCCAAACAGCCATTATGACGACCACCTGTGAACTGGTGGTCTACCTGTTCCATGGATAGCATCAGGGGCTGCCATGCTTCAGAGCAGGAAGACAAAGATCACAGTGGACCATGGAATCCTGAAGCCAGCAGGGCGAGCGGAAGGCAGTAGTTTGGAAGCATGTAACTATGATGGCTGAGGGGAAGTTTGGTTGTAGGAAGTAAGTACCACACCACATTCATCTTTCAGTGACAAAACCCTGGGCCGCTTGTAAGGGAACTCTTTTCATATAGGGGTTAAGATGTTTTTAGGTCTAGATAGATGTTTTAAGTTGATAATGACGAGATATGATATATATTGATTTACATTAGGAATTTTAAATGCACCAAGATAGGAAAGTTGTTTTCCTCAAGGCTGTCAAATACAAATAGCCAAAACACTAAGAATGTAACATTTATATAATTCTTGATTGTGTCATAGCTCTTCTTGCTATAGGTAGTTTATTGTATATATGTGTAATAACATAAATATATATGTAAAATTTAAAAATATTTAATAAAAAAATTTAAACAATAAAAAATAAAGTCTTGAGATCAAGAATACAAGAATAAATCACAGTTAGAAAGAAAAGATAAGTCTCTATTTTGTATATTTTTTTAAAGAAAAGTGTTCCTTTCTCAAAATTTTCTCTACCATTTATCACCAGCTACAGTTTTGTTTATAGATATATGACATTCAGAATATAGTGTTGATTCAATGATTTTTTTTTTTTTTTTTTTTTTGGTATTTGAAACAAAGTCATCCCTATGAATATACTGTACTGTAGTTTTCCAATGATATTAGTGACTGTTACAGATGTCTAGCTTGATTTCACTTGAGATACTCTAAGACAACAGTACATAGAGCCTGAATACTATTTCTCCAAGAGGGCCTGCCTGGCCCAATATTTTGACATCACTAGTCACTGAATTTTGACAACCAGTGAAACAGTATCTAAGTACTTAATGTATTTTCAGCATTAAAATGCTTTGGTTACAGCTAAAAATATCTACCATAATGTGGACTTTAACATATCAGATGCACCTGGTTAATGGTTTGGAACTATATAGTAAGCTAGTGCAAACTCAGTGACTCCTTCTGCAACCTTCTGCAATTATGTGGGAAATGAATGGATGCAGTTTTGGTTTCAGTAATCGATGAGCTATAACGTGATTGTCACAGTCTCATACCTACGAATTATTTACTTTAAAAGTAAAAATGCTAATGCGCTTGAATTTTTTTCTACTTACTTTCACATTAAGAATTTCAACCTTTGAATTATTTCCATATCTGTATAGGCTATTGGTTGGTAGAAAAAAATTGTAATTTTCAATTTTGTCCTTTATAGGTTCCTTGAAGTGATACGAATACTTAGGAAAATATAAATACTACAAAAAAGAAGCCTTCAGCTCTCAGATAAAACAAATCACAGATGGCAAAGAGCCTGTGAGTGAGTGTACTGCATTGGACAAATGTTATTCTGTCCTTGTTTCATGAGTGCTGTATCATAGAGTTGGGCTAATTTTAGTTCAATGTGTTAACAAGATACAGTTTTTAAATTTTTCTATTGAGTCAGCAACAGTTTGAATACTTAAATGTACTGTATCTGGCCATTATAAAGGTGTTTGATGCAATACTATAGCTTTCCCTATGGAAGCTGCTATGCTGGTATAGGACTTCTCCAGTTAAACTCCACAGTGGAACTCATTCGTGCTCCTTAACTTTACATTGTGTGCTTTCTCCTCAGAGTGACTTTGCAAATGTACTTTTTGGCCTTTTGAGGGGTTAAGAATTAGGAAAGAATTCATGTTAATTTTTTAACATTTTTATGTATTAGGCAGAAGCAGTGTTCATAATATTCTTCTGGATTTTAGGTATGTTTTGGAGATCTTACAGTGTTTTAAGTGGGCACTGCACTATGTAATGCCAATGAAGTTTAATTCCCTCTTAAATATCTTGCATTGGGTTCCTTGTAATCAGTAGCTGGATGCTTTTGGAGCACTCAGTTGGAATTACAAATATTCCAATCCAGTTGGAGACCAAAGGCAAGTTTACATTGTTTCCTTTCGAATCATTACAGATTTGACATTTATTACACAGAACATACCAAAAACCACACCCCGATCTGGGGGTTCACCTAAATCTGTAGGGACGGTCTCAGGTGCCATTGATATGGTCTAATACAGCGCCATTTGCTCTTGTCTTCACATCTGGCCCATGGTACTTGGTTGTGTTGAATGTACTGCATGTTCTCCTGCGCTGCCTGGATCTCGAATGGAGAAGAATGACACAAAAGCCAGCATCCAAGGAACAGCTGCAGTAGTCGGAGCAAACCCATCATAAGTGTCCTTCAAGGATGAGCATGTCATTCTGTAGTTTTCAAGTAAAACTTACACTAACCTCTACTGCACTGTACTCAGCTTCTAAGTATTAATGTGTAGTCTGACAGAAAAAGGGCTTAGACTCTTAGTATTTCCCTGTAAAGCAGCTTGTTGGGAAAAGGCAATGAGGTTTTCTTGCTTTTCCCTTGAGCATCCATCTTCCATAGTTCACTTTATGAAAGAGATAATAAAAAAAAAAAGGAAGATCACATGTGTTATAGTTTGTCTCTAACGTATTTCTTTGAAGATTTTCTTAAATCAATTGCAATGTTTTTTAAAATGTATAGTCAAAGCGTTGGATTTTTAAAAACTTGCTTTCAATCAGATAATCTTTTTAAAATGTCTTAGAGAGCTAGTGTGGATCTTGTATACTTTTGTTGTAGTCATCTCAGAAAATTGAACTCAGTCGGGCTGGAGCAGTAGCTACTGGAAGCAAAGCCTCACACAGCAGCGGCTAGAGCTCTGCTGTCCTGTCTCAGATGCTTGGAATTTAGGTATTCCAGTTCCCGAATTGTCAAGCGGCAGTGAGATACACACAGTACTTTAATCCCCAGGGACCGACCTACCCACAAACTTCTGTCTTTGGTTTAGTTTGGTTCCCCCGGCCCTTTTCTTTTTCTTTTGTTTGTTTCTTTGGCTGGTTTTTAGTGATGATGTTTCTTGTTGCCCAAGATGGCCTTGTACTCCGGCCTCTCCTGTCTCTGCCTACTATGTCTGGCATTACCAACCTGCCTGTTCCTCCATGCTCACTAAATCTGGTCCAGTTCTTATTAGGAAACTGTGTAGAGCCAACCTGACTCACTAGAGGGCGCTCAAGCTGGCTTGACATTCTGAAACCATGACAGCATTATTAGATCACAAAGCCCAGTCTTTTGTCTCCTAACCCGGATGTCTACTGTGTGGTTGCCGTGTTAGGATGAGCACAGTATGGAGTATTCAAAAGAATAAATGTTTACTTACTAAAGACTAAACATTTGCCTTTTAAAAATCACCACGAAATAGTGATTTCAATGTGAAGAACTTAACTGGTAGGAATGAATCTCCCTTTCTCTAAGGACTTTCTTGTATCTCTCGGTTCACATGCACTCTGTCTAAACTGTTAGTGTAATAGGGACTTCCATGGGGGCTGATGCACAGCTCAATTGTCCTCACTGATCATGACTTTTAACGTTCCAAGAAGATAGGTATCTCTGATTAAATACGACAGAATTTTACCATATAAAATAAAATACCGTTTCTGCCCCCTCACATACCTTCTCCATCATAACTTTGTTTCTGCTTAATTGTACCTTAATTTTTATGCTATCTATTTTACAAACTAAAACTTCTAGTTCTAATCAGTTATGTTAAACTTTTTGAATGTAGCCCAGTGGATGTGAATTAAATTACACCAATCGCTCATAGTTCAGTTAGCTTTAAAACAGCTGATGAGTTTTGTCCATTCATGGGATTGTTGCTATTATTGCATTTTTGTACAAATTATGTGCATTTATTTTGTATTTGTTAACTATCTGACTTGTACTTGAATTAAAATTCAAAGATTAAAATATGAGAAACCCAAGCTCCTAATATTTAGCAATATTATTAGAAGGTATGTATGGAGTGTAGTAATTTTTTTAGGTTTTAGTTTTACTGGTTCTTGTTCTTAGTTGTACTTTGTATTTCAGTAAATCATAGCTTCCCTTTTTTCCTTCTGCAGTCTCTCGGATATGCTTACTTCTCTCTTCAGTTCAAGGTATTTCTTTCAGTATTCTGATTAGGACTTTTTAAATTCAGTATAATTTTTAGGCTGTTTCTTTTATAGAAAAAATTCTTTTTTTCCTCAACAATGGGAGGTAGCTTTACTAAGTACAAGAGTCTAGGTTTGCAGTCAGAGTGTTTTAGAATTTGGAGTTGCTCCAAGTTCTCGTGCCTTTCAGATGACAGTGCTTCCTTTATTTATAACATGTGTTTTGTTTTTCTGTTGCAGATTTGAGTATTCCTTCTTTGTTTTGTATACTTGGTGTTACAACTATGATACTCTATAGGCTTTACAGTGTACAGTGCTTATTTTCTGTTCTTGTCTAGTTGGGTTTATGTATGTTTCTTCTATATGTATGGGTGTGTCTTTGTTTAGTCTGGGAAAGTTTCTTTTATAATCTTTTTAAATAGAATGAATGTGTGTGTGAAGGATTTATTAGCATATATACATATGCTATTATATATATATATATATATATATATATATATATATATATATATATGAAGTTTATTAGAATGGTTTACAGGGCTGTAATTCAACTAGTCCAAAAATTGCTGCCTCCCAGCAGAAAATTCAAGAATCCAGTACTTGTTCAGTCAACAAAACTGTATGTCTCAGCTGGTCTGCAGTTTATGACAGAATCCTGAGGAAGCTGACAATGGGAATGGACTTACGAATGAAAGGAAGAGCAAGTAGACAAAAAGAGCAATCTTCCTTCTTGCATGTCTTCATATAGGCTGTGAGCAAAAGGTGTTACCTTAAAGGGGCTTCTTCCAACCTCAAAATTCCAGATTACAAGTGTGTTTTTCCACTTCAAATGCTTTAATACAGAAAAAAATCCCTCAAAGCTATTCCCAGCCATTTGATTTTTAATTAATTCCACATGTAGCCAATTTGACAACCAAAAATAGCCATCACGTTCAGCCTGCGATTTGAAGATTTGGTCTTTTCATGGTTCCCTACATCTCTACATCTCCTGTATATTCCTTTCCTATGATACTTTAACTTTTTCATATTCATTTCTTTTTTTTTTTCCTAGACCTTCTACTTTATCTTCCATTCTTATATTTTCTATTTTTGCTTGGGTCACTCCATTTGTATGAATTTACTGTGAGTTTTCTAATTGAGTTGTTGAATTTTCGATTCTAGCTTCATTTCAATATTTCTCATTTTTTAATCCAGTTTGTTTATTGAATTCAAATTCTTCTTAATTTTATTCAGTCACGAATTTGTATTTCATGGACATTACTCTATCATTTATTATCTTCTTGGAGTTCAATGAAGTGTTTTCATGCTTTTGTTAAATTTAAATTTGATATAGTTAATAATTATCCCTTTAAATTCTGGGTCCTGGTACTCACCTATCATTTACATAGGAGCAGATACAGGGGAGGGGGTCCCCCTAATTCACAGTCATAGGGGAGGGGAGTAAGGGGAAATGGGAGGGAGGGAGGGAGGAATGGGAGGATACAAGGGATGGGATAACCATTGAGATGTAATATGAACAAATTAACAAATTATATTTTTAAAAAAGGAAGATGTTCTCTCTTGGCCACTCATCTTGATTTCATTTTTTCAATTATAACAGCATAGTGTAGACTTTTTTCTTTGTTTGTGTGTCTAATATGATAATTGGTTCTCGTAGATAAAGCCAATCATTGTAGGAACTGTGAGACTTGAGCTGGCCCTGGTAAAGTTGGAAGATGAGACATTTAACTGGCATAAGCAAAACAGCTTCTAAACCACAGGTCTGGAGCTAATCTTGTAGTCACAGAGATGGAAGCAGGAAGAGGAAAGCATGGGAGAGGGAAAGAGCTCCTCCTTAAGCAAAAGTGGCTCTTGAACAGAGCAGGTTTGCAGGCCACTGATCTGCACCTAATCCTGTGGATGTGGAGATGGCTGCGGCCAAGGAGGATCATCTTGTGGGACAGTTGAGGGAAGAAGTAACTCGCCTGGCAAAGCTGGCTCACATACAATGAAGAGTTAAGGGCCACGGATCTAAAATTTGACTTAGAGATTTTATCAAAACTGTGTTGTGAATTACCCCAAAAATATAAAATAGTTAAGCCAAATTAAAAAACCAATCCATTGAGTTAAGAATGTTTCTGTATTAAAGTACAAAGTTGTCATGAGATTGAGTTAGATAAAATTCTTAGAAATGAATAACAGTGATATGAAGCACCATGGGAAAAGAGGCTCAGACGTGCAGAGGCACACCATAACGTGTAGAGACACTGGCTAGGAACTTTTGTGTGCCTGCTGTGTTTCAGTAAGTTTAAATTCTCCTATTTGCACATTGGAAATAATACAGTTCTTTTTCATTTTGTGACCATGTCTCATACAGCCCAAACTGACCTGAAATTCATTATTTAACGGAGGCTGCCCTTGACCTTCTCCTCCTACCAAGTGCTGGGGTTATAGGTATGCACCACCACACCGGGCTTGAAAATGTTATTTTCTACTTCACAGTTCCTCAGAGATACAGGCAAACTTTTAACAGTAGTAATTAATGAGTTTCATTCATTAATAATCCCCCAAATGCCAAGGACCATGCCTGAAATATGAGGCACTCCATAAATTTTTTAAATGAGTGGAGGCATGAATATTTTTATGTTCCTCTTTTATCACCAAGGGGAAATGGCTCCTAGGACAGCTGGCCTGCCTAGCAGTAAAGCTCCTGGAAAAAAGAAATGTTTCTCTGAATGACAATAAGTTCCTCAAGCTTATGTTTGTATGAATCTTGGGCTGAGCATAGTATTCTTCCTTCCCTTCCATTTTTTTTTAAATGCCATAATCTGAACCTTCCCCTGGAAGTTATATATATAATATATTTTTGAATAATTTAATGTACACAAACACACACATATAAATAAATGAATGAATAACAAATATTTTGTTCAAATCAACAACTACTTAAAACCCACTAGAAAGGCCACTGTACTATTTCAGAACTATAAGCAGACCCTGAATTATTATAAGGAATCAATCAAAGTTCACAATATGTCATCACTATTAACTATCCAAAGAAAATTTGTCAATGAAGAGGAGCCTTGGTGGGACAAGATGGGATCTTCTTGCACAGGGATCTCCTCCCGGGGTAAGATGCTCAAGGGTCGAGGAGTATCTAGAATGAAGGTTCTGGCAGTGCCATATAAAGCTAGAAAAACTAACAGTGTCATTTACCCAAGAGTGGGTCTGTTTTAGTCATAGGAGTATTGGTCTACTCTGGAATAATCCAAAGAAGTCTAACATAAAAGTACAAGTGAACAATGTGAAAAAACTTGTCATAACAGGACAGACACTATAGTAATAAAAAGAAATAAAGAACCTTTGTTTTGATCACCCTTTTACAGAAATTTCATAAGGTAAAAAAATCCTTTTTCTTGTCTTACTTACTCAGAGGAGCACACAAAGCTACAATCAAATATTATCATTCTCTGCCCATATGTTGCTTCCAACATATTTGGTGTAGCTTTCAACGTTTCACTGTTCCCAGAAGATGGTCTTAGACCTGGTAACCATATTTCTTACATATGATACACCCATACATCCATACATATAATGCTCTGAGTTACTGCCATGAAAGAGTAACAAAGGAAAACTGGGAATGTGGTACAATTGTGGCTGTATATTCAGCTATGATCATAGGATTTAATTATGTTGGAAGCTCAAAGTATAGTAAGATTGATTACAACGTTTTTCTTAGAACTCAGTTAATTCTAATCAGATTGAATGTCCATTATGTATGCAGAATGAGTACATTGTTATAAATACCTTCAAAGTACACTATTACTTTACCTATCATTTGGGTGAAAGCCTGACTTGTAAAGACAAACTTTAAAGACCATTTCCAGAAGAAAAAAAAAACAAAGCAAAACAAAACATTATTATGGTTGGCAAAGTTGTAACAGAAGCAACCCAAAAAGCATCAGCACATAATAGCAAGCACTGAACCCATATCTATTTTTCCTTCTTTTGTTCCTTCTTATTTCACTAAAATTTAGATTATCCAAAAATGTACATATTGTATATATTATATTATATTATGCAAAGGATGATCGTGAGTTAATTCTTTTCTTAACTGGTGTCTCAGCCAGAAATATTTGACTCAAGCCTAAAAGAAATCAGCTAATTGGTCATGTATAAAATTAAGATTTTCTGCAGTTGTAAGTGATATTAATCAGAAGTGTGTATATATATATATATATATATATATATATATATATATATATGTACATATATAGTCTCTATATATGAGTATATGAGTAATTGTACTTTACAACTACTTTATGTGGGTCTAAATATATTTTGAACACATAAAAATAAAATCTCAGGAATTGGGAGGAGAGTTGGGATTGCTGCAATCAGGATGTAAAGTGAATAAATGCAAATTTTTGAAATTAGAATATCACTGGCCTTTGGACCAAAAGTTCTTTAGATCCATTATGAAATTTACAATAGTTATCCTGGTTTACTCATGTGCTACAACATAAATATTTGTCTAAGTTACCTAGTATGTAAAAATTCAGAATTTTTTTGTTGTTGACACAGCTCTTTCATATGAAGGTTTATAAGTGTGAAACATAAGTTCCTTACTAACCATGTCTAACCTCCAGGATGCAGAAAAGGACAGTTATGAATGTGATCCAAATTATAAAATTTTAAATACAATATAAAAACTTTCAGAAATATTTGTAACTCAATTACACAATTCTTAAGCATGAACTTTGTAGGTGATGAAGTGATGCCTCAACTTCAGAAGGTCAGACACCCACACCAGCAGTTGAATTTCTTTCCTGTTTCTTTGATTTGAGAATTAACTCTGGTAGTTTCTGGAACAGAACAAAAGGCTTTTTTCTGAGCACGGAGGAATGGGTATTTGAATGGAAACTTATGAGGGATGAATGTAACTGTTCCGCTTCTATTGTTACCCCTGGCCTGATGTGCTGATAATGAGCCAAATCCTATCCATCATCTTCTCTCTCTGCTCGATTGGAAGGAACTGGGGAGCACTGATCACCAGTCCAGGAAAGCTTCCAGGAGCAGGGAGAGTCTGCAGAGTGTGTACACCAAAAGTATTTTCCTGACCCTCACTCTTACCTCAAAAACAGGTGCTCAGTCACTTCTCTCTGAGCGTACCCAGTGGAAAAGTTTGCCAAAAGCATGAAGTATTTGATTAATACTGGTAATAAATTTCAGATCTTAGGAAAGATTAGTATTGATTTTTTTAGCTTCATGTCTTTGCTTAGATGTTAATAATAATGTTTCGCTACAGAAATCTCAATTCTAAGTTAACCATATTTTCCACCTCCACTTATATATAACCTCAGTATTGCACACATAAGTGTAATACTGGAAATAACAGTTTTATTGTAGCTAGAGAAAAAAGGGCTCGTTACAATTTAATTGGATTCAACTTTAAGGGAAAATAAAAACTGAGTGGGTGACCTTGCTATGTTAATACACTGAACTGGCTCATGACAAAGTTTTATGCTATTCCTTTCTGATTAGTCCAGATATTCTCATAACTGTTGAGCACAAATAGTAAAAGTGGAAATTTTGTTTTCTTTGTAACAATTAGGAATTTCTCACACTGAAGTAGCAAGCTGCACCTTGTTATAATCACGTGCATATCTGGTTAGCTGGTCTAAGAGATGTACACTTTTCTAAATCATTTTATGTAGCTCAGCACCCATAAAGTCAAAAGAAGCATAAAATTCAATCTGAACTAAAAGTTGGCCATATGTTTACATTTACTAAAATGCATTTATTCTTTAGATATTATCATTTGGTTTAGACTTTATAAAGTACTTGGATATTATTTTATATTATTTTCTCAATAGATCTATATAAAAGTATTATCTCTTTTAAATCAGAGATTGGGAAGCAGCAAGACGGATCAAACAGACTTCTGTAACATATTAGTGAAATTTTTGAAGTGTATTCAAACTTATCTCCAAGAGTAATATGCAATTATCACTTGAATGTTGCCGTGTGTTTTGACTCATCTGTATGGGAGATTCCAAAATTATATCTAAGGTGCTGTCAAGATGACTGCATGGATAAAAGCACTTGTAGGACCACCAAGCCTGAGGACCTGAGTGCCGTCCCTGGAATTCACGTGGTAGGTAGAAGAAAATAATCGGCCCCTTCAAGCTGTCCTCTCACCTTCACATACACCCTCACATATGCACACACATATACAATAAACAAGTAAATGTAATAAAGCAAACAATCACAAAACATTTTCTGAGAGAGGACTTTATGTACTCAGCACCCAGCAGCCAGTGAGTGGAGGAGTGGTACTGAAACCACTCAGAGAACATACCTGAGAGAACCTCCTCCCTACTCTGTGGCATTAGATGTGTTGAGAGGCAGCAGGAACCGTGTAGTTTGCAATGTTAAGGCAACAGAATATCCTAAACTCTACTTAGAATCCTGTCACTACACTATGAAGGTTAAGAAAACAGTATGTGGTATTATTTGATTCCAAGTTAAAAGTCAGAAGAATAACATTTGTCTTGGACCAAAGGATAAACGAATTTGTGTTATTGTATGCATCTTACTAGAATCTATATGTAGGGAGACGGAAGCTTGTTAGCTTCTCCACTATAACAGGAGACATTTGATACACATTTAACTAAAGAATCAGTCCCAGTTACATTAGTCTCCCTTAGCCTTATTAACAGGGCCAAAGACACACCTAAAATAGAAGAAATGAAACGTCACATCATACCTCAACTTGCAATTATGTCTAATGCTTAACAGGCTTGTGATTGTTTTTTTATTCATTTATGAGTGATATTTAAGTGCTGATTTATCTAATCTCATAATAAAAAATTAATATCACTTATATTGGTTATAAACTTCGTGGTACATGCTACATACTAACTCTGCTGCTATTCACTTACAATTTTCCAATAGACATTAGTAAATATGTGTTAACTCTTTTATGTGTGTGGTTATATCCTACCTTAAATCCAAGAGAACAGAAATCATGCATTGGAAACACCATAATTATAAAAAAGAAATGGGAATTGGAAAGAAGCAGGCAGAATAAAGAGTGGATGTTAGAGAGGGAAAGGGAGAAGACCCTGGTGCATAACCTTCATGTGTTTCTGTTACACTGGGCTATTCCTCAGACAGAATACTGCTCATACAGCATCAATACTTAAACAGAATTGTTGTATATGTTCCTTCAATAATAAGTATCCATACTTAATAATGAAAACTAGATGAATCATTCCTTGCTGCCTGTGACAGGCATGATGAAATAAGAATTATCATAGCTATTTAGAACTTTTAGAAGAAGTTATGTAGGAAATGAAATGATTTGATTGAAACCTTGATCAACAGTATCTCATAAACGTGTCCTTTGGAAATGCCTGAAATAATTCTTCCCAAATGCGTTTATTTTAACATTGTACAAAGTATAAAACTTTTATCCTTTCACTATATGGAAAATTTCAATGTTTTATTGAATACATTCCTATGATCTACAGGTCTTTGGCATGGAAGTAATTTTCTTCCTGCTTTTCTGAACTTGGCACACATAATCAATTTAAAAATTGAGAAAAAAGCTAATCAATGATCTGATTTGTGGCGTTAATTAAGGAAAAGGAGGCATCATGATCCAACTTTCATAGGAAACACAAAGTTATAGTACAGATATTATAGTGAATAATAAAAGCAATATTCAGCTAATTTATATATTTTGAGGAAGAAGGCCAAAAGCAATGAACACATTAAATCACATAGGATGAGACAAGAAATGGTTCATCTGGTATAATAACACTTGCCATGCAAACTTGAAGATCTGAGTTTGATACCCCAAACCTCATGGCACATATCTGTAATCCCCACACTTCTACTGTGAGATGGGAAACAGAAACAGAAGAACCACCTAGAAGGTCATGGTCCAGCTATGCTGGAGTATGTAGAACAGGAGAAACTATGAGACAAACAGGATGAAGGATGAAAAATGATGCTTAAAAGTTTCCCCCTCCTCTTTACATGCACATTCTGGCATTCTTGTGCTGGGTTCTCCTGTATCAAGTGGGAATTAAAACAATCTGCCACACAGTAATCTGATCAGGGTAATTCCGGAGCTTTGTTTCCCTCTTCCCCGGTGACCTTAGGTCTGTGTCAAGTTCATAGATGAAGCTATGATGAAAAGCCAGCATAGGCAATTTGGTAAGACCATGTCTCAATTTAAAATAATAATAATAATAATAATAATAATAATAATAATAATAATAATAATAATAATAATAATAATAAACAGTTTTAAAGGCTTGGGAATTTAGCTCAGCAGCATAGGCAAGGCAAAAGACTCCATCTTGAGTACTAAAAAATATAGAATAACGTATTTCACAGCTTAATCAATGTACTTTATAACATTGACTTTTATGTATTCTGCACTCCAGAAAGGTCATCTTCGTATTTGATAGGCTGTGAATTATATAAGTAGTAGAGTAAAATAAATATGTAGTAGAAAATTAAAGAAATTAAGCATCACTACATGGTCTAACAAATTCAAGTTACTGTTAACAGGAGAGTTAAAGATTATGAGGCAAGAATGTTAGCCTGAGGAAGACAAGGAGTTCTTCTTTGGATATGAAGAATCTAAGATGTCTATTAGGTATCCAAGTGAGAATTTCCTATCAGCATTTACATTTAGAAGGTCCATAAGATGGCTCAGTGGATAAAGGCACTTCTCACAGGAGCCACAAAGTGGGAGGAGAAAGAAGAGAATTGCCTCCATCAAGTTGTCCTCTGACCCCCACAGACCAACCCTAACATGCATGCACCTCCACAAACACAGACACAGACACACACACACACAAAAAAAAAAACAGAGAGAGAGAGAGAGAGAGAGAGAGAGAGAGAGAGAGAGAGAGAGAGAGAGAGAGAGAGAGAGAGAGAGAGAGAATAAGGAAATTAAGTGTAAGAACCTAGAAGAAAAACTGTGTTATTTAAAGATAGAAATTTGCACCTTATGGATGCTGTGTGATATTTAAAGCTGTCACAAACAACTGGCTGGCAGTTTCTTTGCTCTGTAAGATAGAAATTACAGATATTCAAGGATCGGCACTGATAGCCCTGAGCACCAGATGGAACCACAAGATGTGCTTACATTGCCAGAGGCTTACACCTCTAAGCTGTGATAATCAGAAGCTTCAAAGCTGGGGCTTATTGCTGTAGGTGCTTAAAGGAGAGGCTACAAGTGCCAAAACCCAGCAGCTATAGCTGTAACACCTGACTTTAAGCCTTTTAACCCTTAGCAGGCCTCTCAAAACACTTCTAGTGCCCTTGGTTCAAAGTCCTCATAGTTTCAGCTCCAATCCTCAAGTGTTTACAGACTCAGTTTCCTCCCTTGACTGCTTCATTCAACTATTCGGCAGCCTCCTAAAATTATAGTTCAGAATTTACGAATTAGAGCCCTTAGCTCTTGATGTCAGGGACATGCCTGCTCACTGTGAAACCAGTTACTCAGCTCTACCCATGAGAAAGATGGTAATAAGAAAAGAGACCACTTCAGAGAAGCCTTTGTTAAGGCCACTTGTCACAGCACCGGGAGGAAATGTACAGGATTTTTTAAAAACTCCCAAAGTAATCCAATAAGCCTAGAAATCTGCCTGCTTATATAGTCAAAAAAAAGCATGGAAGATTTGTGCTCAGCTGGTAGTTCCACCATCACAGTATGACGTTGGATCCTAGAATCACAGACCTCATACAAAGACCCATTTCCAAGGTTATATAGGAAGAGTAAATGAAGTGATCTGGACATCTCTGAGGTTGGTCACGAATAACATTTTCTCGATCTGATGGAGCTGGAGCAGCTCTGGCTGCAACAAGGCCATGCTAATCAGAAGTTGTGGACACAGTGTAGACTGTGTTTTCATCAAGCAATGTATGTTCATAGCAGCTGTGATACCACAGTGAAGGTTTGGCATCAGCAGGTGAGGGGATTGTTCCTGTCTCATCTTCCCATCAAGCACAGGGCACAAAGCTGAAAGCTGTCAATGAGTCAAATAAATGAGCCCCAACATCTAAGCTTGCCTACGTAAAGTGAACTAAAAAGGTGCTTAGAATAAAAGCCTGTCAATAACATTAGCATTCTTAAAGTGCTTAACTCCCCAGCCCCAAAACCTTCTAGTGAGTCGGCTTCCACAGATTTGCCTCAAAGCCATAATCTTAGACAAGATTATCAAAGACACACATTTCTGGTTATAAAAATTAAATTAGAAAAGAAGGCAGAAATAAAAATATCCAATAAGGAGCAGAATAAATTCAGAAGTATATATTTCCCTGTAAGATAAATTTAAAATATATACATTTTTTTAATTTTTTGTGTCAATATTTGCCTATATGTACTTTTTTCCACCATATGAATGTTTGGTGCCTGCAGAGATCATAAGAAGGCATTGGATCCTCTGGAACTGTAGTTACAGATGATTATAAGCCACCATGTAGATGCTGGGATCCAAGCTTGTGTCTTTCACAAGAGGAACAAGAGTTCTTAACTACTGAGCTATCACTGCACCCTGAAATTTAAAATACAAGAAGAATGGAGTGAAGAGTTGCTCATCGATATGAAGGCTGAGCATCAAACCCTGGCTTGAGAAATCCGGAGAAAAATTAAAGATTGTTGGATTTACTAATTCAACTGGAATTTTTAATAGAATATACAAAGAACCATAAATATTATGAAAACATGTTGTTCATGAAAACAGCTGAGGAGTAAAAGAGTTCTGTTGTTTGGTTGGTGTTCAATGGAAGAAACAGTGATACCTTTGTAGACGCATATAAACTAATGAAAAAAGGTGAAGAAGAATAAATTTAGCTGCAGTAATTAAGAAAGAAGAAAGGGCAATATGTGCTTACACAATCTACAAATGTGATGTAGAAGCTTAAGGAAGTCTCTCATGATTGCTTTAAATTTCTTTTTAAAATATATTTTATTAATTTATTCATATTACATCTCAATGGTTATCCCATCCCTTGTATCCTCCCATTCCTCCCTCTCTCCCATTTTCCCCTTACTCCTCTCCCCTATGACTGTTCCTGAGGGGGATTTCCTCCCTCTGTATATGCTCATAGGCTATCAAGTCTCTTCTTGCTAGCTTGCTATCCTTCCTCTGAGTGCCACCAGGCCTAAATTTCTAAGTGAGATTAAAAAGTCACAGATTCAAATAGGAGATGCTCTAAAGAGAGGTAGAAAGAGAAATACAAGTGAAGCAATGAACTAAGCAGGGAAGAAGATACACCAGCCATCACTCGGGGTCCAGTTAACAATGTCGCTACCTGCTGCTGTTTCTGCCCAGCCATGGATAACTTCCAGAATACAGTGAAGAAAGAAGAGTTAGACTTGGTTAGTCTTGTTTCTCTGAGTAGGTATGAAAGCCAACATGAGGATGTAGGGTGTCCAGAGGGACTGACTGGAATTGAGCATGGAATTTCAGCCATGTATAAAGCAAACCAAACACAAAACAAAAGCAAAAGGCAGTGGATTTCATATGAGAAATGATTTTGTTTTCAAGGGATCTCGAGGTTATTGGAACTTGGAGGAAGAACAAGGTCCTGACATGAATGACTTATTTATGTTGATACAAGTTTCACATCCCTACACTAATTGCTATGCCCTCATAACTGAAGTGACTGGAGTTTTAAGTCCATTAATAGAACATCAAGAACAAGTTTTACTACAATGAGAACAGTTTGTAGGAAAGTGGAATATAATTGATTTGAGAAGTGGATACCAGAAGTCAAGTGAACATTAAGGTGACAAAGAACTAAGTCAGGAATAGTATTGAAGAGAGCAACAGTGAACCTGGATTCAAATTATCAAGAAATGAAGAAATTGCTAAGGCAAATAGATAACAAAACAATAAGAGGTAGAGTACAAATGGTAAGATTTTTATCTAGGAAAGTAAGAAAGAATCAGTAAGAATGGATAAGTAAGAAAGTAAGCAAATCACCTGAATAGGTCATTGGAGGTCAAGTAGAGACCCTTGAAGGAATTTCTAGATACTATAGTCCTTACTGTAAGGATCAGTGTTTAAGCATATCACTAAATAGACAGTCGTGGGCATCCTGAGGGCAGCTAAGAAAGAGAACATTAGACACAGTATGATGTGGAGTCATAACCAAGAACAGGGTAAGTACAGACTGGGGAAGATGAGAAAGCAGTTAAGATGTGAGGACTGAGATCTAAGCACTGGGGAAACCTGGAGCAGGAAAAAGGCAGCAGTCAAATTGGAGACACACTAAAAGTTTGGAAATACTTTATTTTTAATTTTCCTTTTCCAAAATAAAATATTTTTAAATGCACTGATTTTTCCCTCCTAACACTGTAAGAGACTTAAAAAGAAAGTTTAAACATTCTTGAATTTATATCATGACAATTAGTACGAATCAAGATTATGAAATTTAAAAGCTCATACATTTGAAAAATAATGCATGATGTGATTGGAAGAAACAACGTGCTTGCAGCTAAAATTATCTCTTTTACCTCAATGCTTTGTGTGACTAAGGAGAAGATGTACTACCCATTTCCACTGAAATCTGCAAAGCTATCATCTGCCAAATGGGAAAGCACTTTAGGGCACATGATTAAATGCTCCACTAAGAGGTGGGCGGAGGGATGCTTCCACGGCCATTGTTTTTATGAGCATGCTATGCAATTAAGCGTCGAAAAGTTTATTCGCTTATTCTTGCAAAACCATATTTCCTCACTTTACATTGTAAAACAAAGATTATGGTTCAGGCATTAGAGAGTTGGTTCTGCAGTTAAGAACATCTGCTGCTATTGCTGAGGACCCAGGTTTGGTTCCCAGCACCCAGGTCGGACAGCTTGTGACCATTTGTACATCAAGTTCCAGGGCACCCAACACACTCTTCTGGCCCCCTTAAGCACCTATACCCATCCACGCAGGCACACACATGCATATTAAATACTCAGTCAATCTTCTTTTACAAAGTAATCTCTTCAAACAACTGAGGAATCTGGAAGTCATTCTCCTCAGATCACGTGTATATTAATAACGAGATACAGCTTTATAATCATGTAGAGCGCTCCAAACACAGTTTTTTTTTTTTGAAGCTCTGCTTCAAAAGTTCTACTCTGCAATGTAAATGAAAACTTTCTCTGTGGCAGCCAGGGGGTTTGCCACCGATCATCTATTCATACTAATTGGATTTTTAAATGGAAATTCATGAACATTCTAATGAGAAGAACGTGCTAAAACATTCATTGAACTTCTTCCCATGCACACAGGCTTCCTCACACAAAGGACCCAGATCCTGGGAGTCCAGCACTCCAGGCCTTACAGTCAGTACTGTGCACAGCAGCCCGACTCAGCAAGCCTCTGCACTTTGTGTTAGACTGAAGTTGGAAAAGAAAAACGGAGCCCCATTTTCCTTATTTTATTAATGCAATTTATACTTTAGCTAGCTACTTCAAGGCATAAATGCTACAACACTGATACAATACTAGTTCTCAATTGTTAAATTTATGATGAATGACTTATTTATAATGTTGGGTAATACATTTTTAATAGTAAAAACATATTGCTTCCAGGACTGTAAGATATATTGTTTATTACCAAAAGGGCTAGATGCAGCAGCGAACATAGCCAAAAAAAAAAATGTAACCATATAATCCCATATATTGTGTTAATCATTCTGTGCATTATACATAACAGACCAGCTCTGTGCCATAAAATGTTCTCTAGTGGAAAGTTCTAAAGACATCTTAACAAAACATAAGGAAAAAACATTTGTTTCCACAACATTAGTAACATTGAAAGATGAATGATTTTTTTTGTCCAGGAGAAACTGTTTTAGTGACCATTCTTGACCACTGGGTGAAATTACTCATTAATAAACTCCTGGAGAAACTTTGGCATGATTACTTTGAAGCTACTGTGCTAGACAGGAAAAGTACAGACATATACAATGTCCAGTAAGCACTGCCGTAAGTCTGCTAAGAGACACAAAGCAAGAAACAGTAGCATAGACTCCTTACAAGTGCTGTTGAAATGGGGAAGTGGGGACTACTTTCATGTAGATTCCCAGTTCTCAACCTGTGTTTCTCGATGCCTTTGAAGGTAAAGCAACCCTTTCACAGGGGTCACACATCAGACATCATGCACATCAGATATTTATATTTTTATTCATAGCAGTAGCAAAATTACGGTATGAAGTAGCAATGAAATACTTTTATGATTGGAAGTCACTACAACATGGAGTTTCTCATATTAAAAGGTCACAGCACTAGGAGAGTTAAGAACCCCTGCTGCAGATGATTTTCAATGGACTTTACTGTAAGCAAGGAATAGCCACTCACAAATGAAAACTAAGCATTGTGAAGACAGGAAAGACATTCCACCTACATTTTATGATGGAATAGTGAATTGAGGTCCTCTTGCCTGGCAATAGAACTAAGGATTCCATATAACTGAAGCCAAGTGGCTGAAAAATATGAAATTTGAAGATGCTAAAATTAAAGCCTCTGTGCTTTTAGTAAAAATGTTTGGCACTTATCAGCAATCGATGTTTTTGCATAAACATTTTACACATATTTTTTTACACAAACCTATATAATATATAATAGTATATAACCTATATAATAGATAAAACCTTCTATTTTAAAACTTCCTGGGCTAATCATCACTAAAAGATGCAACCTGAATTAACAGATGCAACTTGGATGCCTCGGGATGTCTGTGTTGGAATAGGAGGTTGAGCATTTCTTGATTTCAATATCAGCCCCTTCTACTGTATCATAATACTTCTATCTATTGTACACATTTCTTATTTTTCAAACTTCAAGATGTCTAGGAAACAAAGAAAATGTGTTTAGTTGAAAAAGTAAACAAAAATTAGAAATCCTTCTTTCCCTTAGAATCTATTGAAAAAAAAAAAGGCCTTGAGATTGATCTGTGTTGGGTCCCTACCTACTGTAGGCCTGGCTGGCATACCCTGGGCAGGACTTCCCTTCTCCCAGAGACCCTGAATTATATAATCCAGACGTTTAGGTTCCTTCCCACCATTTCAATTAAAATCAAAGATAGCCCTGGGATTAGATATAGGATGGGAAGAGTGTATGTTGTGTGATTTGACCTCAAACTGACAACCGGCCATAAATAACCTGTTTATTTCTAATAAGAGAAACTCTGCTGCACTGGAAACCAAGGGCCATGAACAGTACATCCTTGGATGCTTTCTTGATCTTTTCCCCATGAACTAGTTGGATTACCAATTAGTCTGGCCAGCACCAATTAGTCTTGCCAGCATTCTCTTCACAGGCTAAAAAGGCTAAAGTTGCAGAATCAAATCCAAAAGCCACAAAGTCTGTCTAACTTGACAGTCAGTGAAGGCCTCTGCAGCAGGGCTCCAGAGCTGGGTGTTGAGAGAGCCATCTTTGTGGCTCAGACTGGAGGAGAGTAATGGGGCAAGCACTACACCCCGCCATTATCAGGAAGCATCAGCAGTATGGAGAAGGTCTAACTAGACTGTTTTCTTTGTGCCTAGCCATGTTTCAGAAGCAACAGAGAATTTCAGGCGGTCAGATATTTTGTGATACTCTTTTCAGTAGAGTTTCAAAGAAAAAAATCACGAATTTATCGAACCTCACAGAGAAAGTCATTATGTAGTAACATAACACCTGAATTCATCAAATTAATTGTGAAATTCCCCAAGTTCATGGACTTTCTCATATGATATTAATGTCAGGATGAGCAAGAGTGTATCAATAGATTGGTTGACAAGGTCCCTTTTAAAATGAAATATGAAAAACTATATTTTTAAAGACAGGGACTCATGTAGCCTAGTCTAGACTCCAGATCACTAGGTAACTAAAAACAACCTTGAACTTGTTACCTGCCTGCTACTACCATTCCTGGCTGTAAAAGGTGCTGCCAATTGATTGATTAAAACAGAAAAGAGCTAATGGGGAGGCAAAGTTATATTATATGAGTATAGGTTTATGGGGAGCAGCCTGGGGCAGGGAGAGGGAGAAGATGTGCACAGAGAGAGAGAGAGAGAGAGAGAGAGAGAGAGAGAGAGAGAGAGAGAGAGAGAGAGAGAGAGAGAAGGCAGAGAGAAGAAGGAGAAAGAAGGAGAGAGAGAAGAGGGGGGGGAGGGGTAGGAGCAGGAGAGAGGAAGGGGAACTGGAAGGAGAGAGAGCCAAAAGGGGGAAGAGGTAGCAGGGAGGACCCAAAAGGTCTGGATTATATGGAGAATGGTCTCTAGGAGAGATGTAGTCCTATCCCTATGTAGAGGGCAGGGTATGCCAGCCAGGCCTGCCATAGGTAGGGATGCAACACAAATCAACCTCCAAGCTTTGTTTGTGATAGACAAGCACTATCTTAACTGAGCTACATCTCTAGCTCCAGATGTTTTTTTAAAGAAAAGAAAATTACAATCAGATAAAATATTGCAACTCGAAATGCAGTTCTGCCCAGGAACCGCAATCCTCAGAGAACTACCAGGACAAAAGTGGTCTGGAAAGATTTGAATCATATGACAAGACTGGAATTACTTTGATAGCACTTAAGGTCAGTCACTCAGATGAGCTAGTTTGGCCTGGGTAAGTGTTTTTGTTATCTTGTTGATTCAGCGATGAAATTTCCATCTGTAACTTTGATTATATACTAAGGAACCATAAACATGCTAAAATACTGAAATGCTAAGAAAAATGAAACACCCCTCTTTACATATTGAGTTCACAGCTTAGTAAGAAAGCAGTCACTTAGACAGATTTGACAAAGGGGTTCCACTCAGCTAATCTATCAATGTCCCATGACAGAACTCACCCAAGGACATTCCATCCAGCCTTGTTGGTCAGGGCACTTCATGAAAAGTAATCTGTATCTAAGGCCTATAGAACTAGCTAGTAAAGATTCTCCAGCGAGAGGAGGCAATGAGAAAAATCTATCCCAGAAATGCCAGAGAAAGAGCTAATACTCCAGCAATAGCAACGTTACCCATGATTGAAGTTTGCTGTGGATAAGTGATGGACACCTGCATTTGCAAACAGATTAAAGCTCACACTTGACATTGTTGCTTTGAAAACAAGAGATAAACTAAAACGGTACACAATAGAATACCTTATAGTAATCTTTCAGTGACTGACATCATGTTCAATTAGAGTAGCTTTCACTGGAGAAAGCTCCGGCCTATTCAGATGATGGTGATCAGAGACAACCATTGTGTATTTTTGTTTCTATAAATTTAAGCTCCCTAAAAATGCATGCCTAAAATGATTTAAAAGTTGACACTAGATCATTTCCATTGGCAGTGACAAGCCCTTTGGAAAAAATGAGAGTGGTGTGGCAGGAGGCCCCAGGCAGGAGTTGGCACCTGGAAGCATAGTGTGGCATCTAGTCACCATTTCCTCTGCAATTGCTTCCCTCATTTGGACCTGAAACATTGTACACCATGAACTGCAGAGCTCCTTCCTTAAAACTATCTTTGCCAACAAATTCTCATGAAAATACAGAGAAACTGGATTATTGAGATATTCATGGTAGTGATAAAATGTTAAATAACTCTGGGGATAGTTTTACAAGGAATACAAAACTAACCTCCAAACATTCACATGCTAGTGAGAAATTCCCCTCTGTAACATCCGTTCTAGAAAGAAGAAAACTCGTGTTTGCAAAAGAGGCTGCATGTGAATGCACATATCTCTTTTAGTCACAAATTATCCCAAACCAAAAACAGCTGAAATGTTCTTCAAATGGAGAATGGGTAAAAGAACTGGCATATCAGCACCATGAAAACTATTAAACTCTAAAAAAAAAAAATAATATATTGATGCTTACAATGATGTATACATTTATAAGTACATGAGATGGTTTAGTCATTTCTTCTGAGAACTGAGAGTATAGAAGCATGTTTTCATTTTTTAATTGTAGCCTGAAAAACCACAGAAAGTGATGGAAAAATATAGAAACATCATCTAAAAAGCTTTAATGGTCTATGGCTATCTTGAATCCTCCTTGAAAACTTACACCAGGCTGTGTCGTACACTCTCGCCAAAAGGTGGATGGTTCTGGGAAGCCCAGCTGGGTGTATTGCTGCAGATGATTCTGATTGACACATACTAACACTCTGGATGATTCGTGGAATCTGGGAACCACTAGACTGATAATGACCCTCAGTAGAGGCGAGGCAATGGCATTCAAACATTTACTGTATAATAGCTGGTGATAAAGTCTGTATCAAGTAGGAATAGCTTGTTTTGTTACTCTTTTCATACAGCCAATACAGTATGGTTAGTTTATTATCAGTGTTTGCTTTGCCAAGAATTTTATAGCTATAATAAAACATAGATTTATAGTGTACTAAAGACCTGCACGACTCTATTTTCCAATTTTAAAAAAGGCCTTAAGGCTCAAAAGACCTGCTTCTGACCAAACCCAAAAGAAGATTTTAATATGGAAGAAGTCCATCAACAGCAGTTCACCTGGTGAGCTACGGACATGTCTCAGAAATGGTCTAGACAACTCCATGATTATTAATCATTTGCACAAATAAACTAAGAGCATAAATACATGACTATTTTCACAGTTAGTTTCATCACCCAATTAGCAATGTTTCCATCACATTTGCAAACCTCTGGTTTTTGTCCTAAATCTCCTCACAGAAACAGCAACACATCTGTGGTAAGGCTGTTAGAAAGTTACAGAAATACAGTCTTAGGTTCAACACAGCATGTTTTTCCATCTCCAGAAAAGCCTGCTAAGCACAATGGAGGAACGTCTGAGTGGGAGTGCAGCCCTCCGGTTTGCACATGGGTTAGATGAAGGTCTTAAGTAAAGAGCTAATTGGTTCTTCAACTTCACACTGGGACCTGGCCTTGAAGTACTCCTTAGTTGGCACAGTCCTAGAAAAACTGCTTTTAGAGACTTGCATAAGAGTGAAATATCATGAACCTCAAATCTAGAATTGACAGAAAGCTAATAGAAAAAGAATATGCATATAGCCATACCAGCAGCTAGTAAACAGATCAGCTCAGAACTTAATATTTTTTACAGGTTCAGGTGCAGCAGAATAATATTTAAAGCATCTATGGAAGTTTATCTTTTTAGCTGTTCATGGAAATCAAATATAAGTTCAGAAGAGTATATAATACTTGATGCTGGTAGGCCTACAAACTTGCCTTAGGGAATGCTCTGTGAGCATGTGTACTGCTTAAAAACAGAATAATGTGCTGTCAAAATGACAAGGATGTTTCCAGTCTGTCCATAATAAAGAGGTTGTTAGTCATATTCTATACTGGTTATGCCAAATCTAGATTGGCGAAGTCAGTTGCCAGCATCAAACAGGGCACTCTAATCAATCATAGCATAGAATAAGTCATTGATTAGGGTGAATAATTGGCTTTTGGTGTGATAAAATGTTTGAAATAAGAACAAAGGGAGGAGGAATTTGTTGAGACTGTGCCACAGGATCAAGTATTTAAAACTTAACTTTTTAATTGATGTGGGTGAGAAATTACTAAATTAGCTACCTTGAAAAAGAAAGGATGACCTATACCTGTGGTCTACTTCAGCTGTGTAAGCAGACCTTGAGAAAGTGTTAATGAAGTCAAATATTGTATAAGAAGTCTGGACTTCTAAAAATTTCTGAATAAAATTTTAAAATATTAATTTATAATGATGTAGTTTCCATCACTATAGTTCTATCATTTATTTAAGAAAAATGAAGATAAATGATCATTTTCAAATCTAAAATATAAGAGCTGGTCAGTGGTAATGTAAGTAATATAGGTCAGTGGTAAGTGTAATGTCCAAAATTAACCTGTAAGATTCGCCTGTCCAGGGACCAGGTAACTTATTAGAATGCTGGGAATTGTAGTTCTTGGAAAAATAACAAAGCTTCATGGGAAACTAATGCAGCCTGAAAGTTTGACCTTATAAACTTCTGCAATGCTGACAAATTCATAGAAATGTTGTTGACCAAAGTCCACCTCTTGATCAGTCCATCTCTATTAATATTTAATAGAGCTTGCTTAAACTTTGACCCAAAAATGGTAAAAATTAGTTTTTCTCCAAAGAATCTCAGGATTAACATAAGTTGTTGCCTAACATGCACAAGGCCAGGTGTTTTCTCTCCAGGATAACAAATTAGATAGATAGATAGATAGATAGATAGATAGATAGATAGATAGATAGGTGCATACATAGATAGATACATAGATACATAGATGTATAGTATAACTATGTCAGTCAACTATAGAACAACTAGTATTGTATGAGATTACAAAGGACTATTAAGTAAAAATTTCAGCTAATTTTCATTTGTATTAATTTTTTACTCTAGGTGATGACATTCATGATCAATGTGCCAATTGGCTATAGTTTTTCCAATAGAATCTACAGCTATAAAATAAATAGTATGCATCCTGAACTGCAAAGGTTATCTTACTGCAGGACATCTTTCCAGTTGTCAAAGGAACAAAGCAATCTTTTTTTAAAGTTAAAGTGCTGGTCAGGATCCACTCCCTGTCCTTTCCAAAGTCATCAGTTGGTGACTGGGCTGGCAGATCTTGAGGGGAGGAGAACATGCATAGCTGGGAGTGAGGAGACCCCAGGCAGCAGTGAGCAGGCCAGAAACAGACTTCAGTGAGTCAGCTTTTTTAGTTTGGGGAAACAAAGGCTACTTAGACCTATGAGGAGGAGGCAGAGGCTTTTGAGGTGAGTGTACATCATTGGGAATGCCTTATTTGCATGAAGAGAAATTCCAGGTGCTTGCTGGACAAGACCTTATAAGAAGAAAGGAAGTTTAACTTGTAATCTGGCCACCAGGCTATATGACCAGGTCAACAGTGGCAAAGGTAGGCTCAGGGCAGGGAGTGAACAGTTTGTCTCCTGCTGGTCTTAAGAAGAGATTTTCAGGGTTTGGACACACCTCAATCTTGCTCCAGGCCAGCTCCCCAACATACATGACTCCTCATCCCCACAATAAAGGAAAGCACAAGTCAATGAACCAAACAAGACAGGATACATATAATCTTATATCAGTATTATTCTGTATTTATCAAGGCTGATTGGCTAGACTTACTTTGTTTTTTTCAATTGCCATTAAACTATAGAGTCATGAAGGTCTCTTATAATCAGTCTCTGTCTTTTCCAGAAATTTTAGTTGTTTAGTTTATGATAAGTTATGCATAGGCATTCCTATCTCCATTATACATACTTAATATATGTTATCCAGACTCATCCAGGCACTAATGATGTTTATATGCTCTATAAATTTATAAATTTATGCCTTCTGCTCTGGCCTTTATGTTCTGAAAAACATATATCTCATCTTTATTAGGTATGATACACTAAGGACATTACCTATGTTTTGTTTGTTGTTTATTGATTTTGGTTTTCTCTATTTTGGTCCTTGGGTATCAGGATCGTTGTTGAGCATGGTAGCTTCTACCCGCCTTTCCAGGGTAAGCAAATCCTGAAGATGCTTAAGACGATGTTGATAAGCATTCCTTTCATGTGCAAAAACACCAACACAGAGCATATCCTCAGCATCCAAGAGTCTGAACCACTGTTCCCCTTCCCGAATCAACACCTGGGTAGGGACTGGACAGCTAGGGACAGCACTAGAATACGCTGAAATTATTCAAACTAGAAAATCCTGTTTTTTCCAGCCTGGATGTTACTTCCCACAGAAATCTCAACAAAAGATGTCTAATGGATTCTGGTGTTCACAAAGGAGGCACCACAGAGAGCTGTTTGTCATGCTTCTAGGGAATTGTGAATTTAATTACTCATTTCATGGTGTTTCCATGTTGGACATCTTACCATGACTAATTACAATTCATCCTAGATACCTTAAAAACTTATGCTGGAGGTCAGGCGGTGGGGGTGAGAATTGATCAGGACCAATATGTGATGGAAATTTGACAAGTTTCTACAACAAAAATATTATCAAAATTGTATCACTATTACACTTGTAAATCTAGTCCTTCTTCTAGGTTTCCTGTCACAACAAATAATACCCAGATACCCGGAATCATCAGTGACACCTCCCTTCCTTCCCACATGATGTCTGTCAAAAACTAGGACCATAAGTCTACTCTCAACATGGACAGAGAGAGAGAGAGAGAGAGAGAGAGAGAGAGAGAGAGAGAGAGAGAGAGAGAGAGAGAGAGAGAGAGAGAGAGAGAGAGAGATACACACTCACCCACACACACACGTTTCTATCTACATTTTACTAACATGGCATTTACTTGTCCTTCCCTACTACTACATTTACTAAGCCATATGCTTAGACCTAGAACACTTGGTAGCCTTCTATCTTTCATATTCATCAGTGTAAATGTAAATCAGCTTTACATGGGGAAGTCACTTATGTAAGTAGCTTATACTCCTAATGTCCCTCTCGTACTTCTATGGACATTCTAAGATCCTTACAAGCTCTTTCTTTACATTTCCCACATTTTTATAACCTGACCCCTGTACCGTTCACTTCATTAGCTATTCTTTCTTGACACGCAGGATTCCAAACTTAGTTTTCAATCACTTGGTCATCCTCTCTCCTTACTCTACTGAGTCAGTCATAGCTGGTTGTAATGAGGAACTTTACCAAAGCCCAGCTTTTCAAATTAGTCTCCCTAGATTCTCTTGTGTCTTTCGGACTCTAGATTTCTCTTCCCAAGGAAACGCATAAGCAGCTGTTCAGAATTACTCTGTTTTTCCAACTACATTTTCTACATGGTTTATGGCAACAAGAGCAAGTGTGGGCTGCTTGTCTGTGTCTCTGTGTAGAATCCAATTAGTTTATTAATAATATACTATCCATAATATTAGACACTTATTCACCTTTATGCCATGCAGAGCATGAATTGGTTGAGGAATTTTCTAGTTCAGTGAGAATTTATTTGGTTAGTGAAGTTTTGAATATCTATAGACTTTTCACTCAATCCAACTCACAAACTGACAGCCTTGGTGTTTTTAGACAGTCTCTAGAGATGCAGACTTGCATTCCCCGTCTTTGGAGCCATGATCTGAATTTTGTCTAGACTCTAAGAGGATTCATAGATACATAAGATCTTAGGCCCTTATTCTCTATATCTTCATATTTACACAACTAACAATTTGGAACATTATACTTTTCAATATCATACATATGATAGATATTACCACAAGCTTAACAACTGTGTTGGTATCTGTCCCATCACCCTCCTACAGATACTCCCCCTAAGAAAATTTTCAGGCCAAGCCTAGCCTCTTCACAATCTAAGCAAATTTATTGGGTTAAAAAAGACAAAACAAAACAAAACAAAGAATCCAAAACCATCAACACCAGTTCAATGGAAGAAGCAGATGACAAACAGACTTTCAGTATTAAGCTCAGCTGTAAGCCCATTTGAGAAGATTCTGTGCAATACAAACAACTAGCTTGTAGCCTGTCATTTGGCAAATAACTGTGAAGCAGACAATTCTGAAAACCATTTTCCTTCAATGGCTGAGGTGTTGTGTGCAACTGTATTTATTGAGAGTAATTTCTAATTATTTTTAGCTGCCTCTGGTAAATTACAAAGAGAAGTGTAATGTGCCATATGGCATGCTGATACCCCAACAGTCACAAGCAATCTCCAGGTACAGCTAATCTGCAGACAGATGCTTTGTTTGTCCAGACATGCTGGAACAAGCAGTGATTAGCATCGTTGAAGAAATCAGTTAATTTTATTAGCCACTAAAAACTCTACTATAGATAATTTTATTTGATTCATGTGAATATTTATCCCAGAATATGTATCCCAGAATACGTATTTTAAGTGCAAACTCCCTTTGAAATTTATACTGATGACTGGTAATGAAATGTCACAGACAACACAGGCCTTTGCTGGGTTTGTCATCTGGGATTTGAGCAGTTCTTTCCCTAGTGTTATTCGTGCTGTTTTTACTAAGTGTTACAGTATATTTTGTCAGCCTCACCAAGAAAGTCATCAGTCCTCCCTACCGGGTTTCACACCGAAGCCGGTCACAAGCCCGTCTCATAGTGCAGCGGAGGCACATTCCTAAACCTTTAGACACTGTGACAGGATTCCTTTTCTGTTTGTCATGATCTCTACACAGGAATGTTGACCGCTGTCACAATGTAGAGAGTAGATAACAATGACTGTGCTCAGGATGCCCTCCCTGACCAAGGGACAGATTCTGCTGAAGATGGGGTCATTTAATAAAAACAGCAGTGTTTGAATGTGGAGCACATTTCCACTGCACTATCACCCGGAAGCTTTGCTTACCCACAGTTCTCTCTCCCATGATGCTCTCCGGCTTCTAATGGTTTTTTTTTTGTTTGTTTGTTTTTGTTTTTTTTTCCTCTAACAAGAACTACAGATGGGTCAATAGAAACTAAGTCTGTTTTTAAAATATGCAGCCTTCTAAATCTATCTTGTTTCCCAGGAATCACCTAAAATCACAAGCATTTGTTCATAATTCTACTATATTCTAAATTGTTTACAAGGAAAATTTGGGGAATATTTGAGGAATTTTCAATCTTCAAGTAACTAAACGTTTTTGTCCCTTATTGCATATATGTTGCTATTATAACACAACTCTGAGCTGTTTAGGAAACATTCCCAGTACTGGAAGTAATTTTTGTGATTTGGGATATACGTGTGTGTGTGTGTGTGTGTGTGTGTGTGTGTGTGTGTGTGTGTGTGTATACACACACACACACAATTTGTCCAGAATAATGGGAATTGTTTCAAAGTACACTAAGAAAATTTCATTTCAGTATATCCTGTCTGTGCTTATGCATAAAAAAAAAACAACATATAACGTGTCCCTCGCCTTGGTGGAAACCATGCAATAAGGTGTAGCCCTGTATCCATGGCTTGGAGCCACACACAAGTGACAGTGGGTTCTGTGCCCTTACCGTATGACTTAGGACAAACTGCCCACTCTAGAGACCTTGTTTCATTTCCTGTTACGAGGATTAGATATCCTTACAAAACATTTATCACAATTAATGAAGAAAAAAAATCTACTAAAATGTCAATGCAATGCTTGCCTCGTTAAATGATTCAATAAAATTTATATTCATTGTTAATTAGATACACTAGAAATAAAAGCAATTTTATAGACTCATATCAAATCAAATCAACATTTCTCTATGAATGGTTTTGGTCAGTGGGCTCAAATAATGACTTGTTTAGTGACCAAAACAATAACAACAGCAACAACAAAGCAAAAACAAAATAGAGAAAAGTTCCTTCCAGAACGAAGGACAAAACAAAAATCAAACCCAAAAACTTATATAAATTTAAGGCTGTGATACACAACCCCACTTCAGGCTTCTGATGAATGACACCATGGGAATACAAAATAGGAAGCAAATTGTATTGGATCCTTGGGCACATGAGTTTTATTCTAAAATAAATGTATACTAGCTAGAATATTTGCCTTTAAAATACTCTAGATATAGAAAAATTATGTTTTTCTATGAAAATTAAGCCTATATAGTTTTTTTTTTTGATCCAAATAATGATCTATGAACTGTAAGCATTTGAAACTGATAGTTTTGCAATTGTATTTGAAAAAGGGATTGCCACAGATACTCCTCTAAACACATTTGTGTGTGACAAAACATTCATGACAGGAGCACCTCCTTTGTCACAATGACAGTACTCTGAAGATTTATTAAAAATGAAATTTCTTCTAGTTTCGTTATGTTTTAGTGTCCATTTCTGGTATATATGTTCGCTGACATTATTTTCTTTTTTGAATTAATATCTAATAATGAAAATATGTATTTTAAAACTGAGTAGTTTTGTTAAGAATGTTGAATTACCACAGAGACATGGAGAATATGGCATTTAAAGACATTTTATTATTTTATACATTCACTGACAATGTGACATGTTAACTCCTGGCAACAGCCTACCTCAAGAAGATGAAGATCATAAAAGAACCTCCTTATGTACCGTTTGACTCTTTCTGCTTCTGTGTGAACTCACTCATTATGGTCATTTCTAGTTCAATCCATTTGTCCACAAATTTTGGGAATTCCTTGTTTTTAATAGCTGAGTAGTATTTCATAGTGTAAATGTACCACAGTTTCTTTATCCATTCTTCTACTTAGGGACACTTAGGTTGTTTCTAGAAGCAGAAAGAGTCAAATGGTATATACTCACTTATATCTAGACACAAGCCCAATGGGCATGTCCCATGAAAGTCTTCACTTACCAGGAAAGTGGGTCAGAGGGAAAGACATCCTATTGGGACTTTAGGTGAGAGAAGCATGGGAAATGGGAAAATACAAGGATCTAGAGGGTCCTAGAAACCTATAAGAAGAACATTATGACTGGCAGATCTGGTCCAGGGGTCCTGCTCAAACTATGGCACCAGCCAAGGACAATACATGCAGTAAACTTCGAACCCCTAACCAGATTTAGCCAATGGACAGAACATTCTCCACAGTTGAGTGGAGAGTGGGGACTGACTTTCACACCAACTCTGGTGCCCCATATTTGACCACATCTCCTGGGTGAGGAGGCCTAGTGACACTCAGAGGAAGGATAGCAGGCTACCAAGAAGAGACTTGATACCCTATGAGCATATACAGGGGGAGGAGGTCCCCCTCAGTCACAGAAATGGGGGGGGGGCTGTAGGGGGAAAGCAGGATGAAGAGAGGAATGGGATGATAGAACGGATGGGCTAACAATTGAGATGTAATATGAATAAATTAATACAAATATTTAAAAAAAAAAAAAAAACTCCTTGTGGAGATGGCTTCAAATGTGGCAAACAAGCCACTGGGCAAAATGTCCTTGTTTGTACAGAATTCTGCCTAAAAATGGGCAAGCTTGGATGCAGGCAGAGTTGATGGCCAAACTCTGATAAAACAGAGTCTTCAAGAGTCCCTGCCTCACAAATATGTCTGCCAGATATATTTCGGCAGAAAGCTCAAGATGATGTTCCAACATTATAGAGAGTTTTTGGTGACTGTCTAGGCAGTTAACTGTCTCTGTCATCTCATTTTGGAAGCTGCTAACCTGCACCCCCTGTCTACTCAAGTAATTAATTTTATTCCTTCTCAAGTCTCTGATGGGATTGAAGAATAGTTTCACAATTAAGCTTAGATTTTTAGGGGTTAAAATGTTTTTAGGTCTAGATAAATGTTTTAAGTTGGTAATGATAAAATATGATAGATATTGATTTACATTCAGGATTTTAGATGTGCCAAGATAGGAAAGATGTTTTCTTCAAGGCTGCCAAATACAAGTAGCCAACACACTAAGAATGTAACATTTATATAATTCCTAATTGTTTCGTGATTCTTCTTGCTGTAGGTAGCTTTGGTATATGTGTGTAATAATATAAATGTATATATAAAAAATAAAAAGAAAATAAATAAATAAATAATAGACTTTTTAAAATGTTGAATTATTGGACCATCAACCAGTTTCTTAACCTTCCTATAATAAGACTTTGGTTTTTTTCTTCCTGATCTCAAAATAAAAGAATGTAAATGAAGTTATTTAAGAGTTGTAGGTTAGTGTTTCTACCTCCTCTTATACATTTTGGTGGTCATTCAAAACCAGTGACACTTATTTTCGGCCCCTGTGGAAATTATCTGGAAAGTTTTCTTTCCTGTTCTGTTGATTGTTGAAGTTACAAATTAAAAATATAATTGTATGCATGATTACATGCCTGCTGGGCTCCAGGGAGACAGTGGCTAGAAGTACTTACAAACCACATCCAAATAATTAGTGGTTTAGGCTAGGGGACCATGTTTACATCTCATTTTCATTCATCTTCAAAATGATTTTTATTTTCTTTTGTCATATTTTTGCCTAAAACTCATATACTTAAAATATTTTGCTTTATTTGTTTATTTTGTTAAAGCATGAGATAGTGGTTAGTGGTTAGTGGGTAAAGTAATTCTTTCAGACATGTGAATATTGTACCATAATTTTTCAGTGGCTGAGTAAGGATGTAATATGAAACTAATTAAAAGTTACCTATTTTTATTCTCCTTTTAATAGGTTTTTAAAGCTATGACTTACAGTATTTTTATATAAATAATATTCAGTTACTTTTAGAGGAATTTAAATTTGGTTAATTTTTGTTTGCTTGTTTCCTTTCCCTCCTCTCTCTCTCTCTCTCTCTCTCTCTCTCTCTCTCTCTCTCTCTCTGTCTCTCTCTCTGTGTCTCTCTCTCTCTCTCTCTCTCTCTCTCTCTCTCTCTCTCTCTCTCTCTCTCTCTCTCTCTCTATCTTCCACCCCCATGGCTGTCTCTAAGAGGAAGACATAACATCTCACTTCCCCCACTATGAGAGTAGGAAAGGATGGCTGAATATGAGCCACAGCATTTGACTAGAAAAGTGACAAATAGTTTGATTTTTAACAATGTCTAAGTTCATGGAATCTATAATATGTTTTGTTGTTTGAACTGAACAGTTTCATTTTGCTCAGACTATCTAATTGTAAGCTACTATAATGTTTAAAATAAAAATTACACTTTGTATGGTCTAGGGATGTAGCTCAGCTGGAAGAGTGCTTGCTGGGCTTGCAAAAAATCTGATCCCTAGCCGTACATAAGGTAAATGTGATTGTGAACAACTAGAAGCCCTGAACTAAAAAACAAAACAAAACAAAACAAAAATAGAAAATGGAGGTTAGATGCTCACTCTGGGCTACACAGTAAGTTAGAGAATAATTTGGTCTACATGAGAGCATGTTTCCAAAAAAAATTAAAACTGTTAATGTTCCCTAGCCAAATTTACCTCACTGTCACTGATACTAAGGATATTTAAATAAGACATTCTTAGCTGGTTTTCTTCTGAAACTACAAAGATTTGTGTATCCCTTGGTCTTTGGTTTGTTTATTTAGTCTTGTAATAGAAATTCGATTTGTGTATCTTTTCTTTCTTCTTCTTTGTTGTGTTTTGTTTTGTGTTCTTTCAGAGTGGGTGTTGTGAGTTTTCTCACATTGGGGACCGTCTCAGGGGTCCTCTGGCATGCTTAGCAGGCAACTCACCACAAGCCGAATCTCAATTTTTGTCATTATGGAGAGATGATTCCAGGGATTCATATGGACTAATTTACATACCATGGACACAATTAACCTCCTAAGTGCATTGACTTACATCAATAAACAAGCATGCCAGGAAGCCCAAAGTGGAGAATTGGCCCCTTTTGGCCACATCCTTCCTGTCTTGTGAGAAAACATACCTGTCTTTGTGATGCCAGATTTTAATCCAAAGATTGCCTGACTATTATGCAATCAGAGAAGTTATTCTATGATTTACATGTTTAATGGTATGAATAGGTGTGATTACAATAGCCACCATATGCGGTTCTTGATCAGTCTTCCCCAGAGCTGTGTTTCCTGGATGAACAAGTGTGTGTTTCTGGTCCTTGGCCCACAATTACCCTGCTGCCTAACTCAGCCTTCCTTAGCCTTCCTCTTGCTTGCTTTACCCTCAAGGTCTGTCTGAGCTTTATAAGTGGGTTTCCTGACATTTTGTACCTTCAGCCAGTCCCTGCAAGCCATTTTAGAGTGAGAGACATTTGTTTCCATCTATCGAGTTCTTAAAGGAAGAAGCCTTACATTTGCCCAACTTCCTGCAACAGACCTGCAAAAAATCACACTCACAAATGAATTCATCTTTGAAATGAATGAATAATAAATTCCTAAAGCACAATGTAATTAAATTAGTTCTCTTCAGTGTATCATTTCATGTGCTAAAAGTACCGCTATTTTTTAACTGGGGGAACATCATGAAAACAGAAAAAAAAACCCATTAACAGTGGTCATTGTAATAGCAGAATTCAAAGAAGGAGACCAGATTGCACTTTGTTGTTGCTGTATTAACTGTGCATTCACAGGAATTAAATTTAAAATAAAGGTGCATTTTAAACTCTCAGATACATTGTTCTTTCTATCATAAAAAAAATGGTACAATTGTCTCAGACCTTTAGGCTCTGCTTTTCATTTTAAGTTTTATTGCGTTTTAAACTCTGGGAGCCATGGACAGAGCAATCACTTGGTAAAGATTACCCTTAGAATTCTCAAAGAGGGAGTTACAATGCCATGCAGTAGGCAGTGCACTGTGAAGAATAATGTTGTGAAATTGGCAATCTGCACAGGGCAATTTCATTTAGTTTCAGAGAAATTATAGCAGAACAATTATGAAAACACGTGAGGAAAGACATTGCTTGCAAAAAGGAGCAGAGTGAATAAAGCACAGATAGGTGTAAAGGGATGTGGGCTGTGCCACACAACAGTCACAGGCACTCCAAGCCCACTGACAATCATGCAGAGAGCCCCACGGTGGGTACATTACCTACAGTGACTCAGTGACATAGTTTTTCGATTAAGTAATTGAGTTTGGTTCCATCAGGGTGAGGGCTATCTCCATGTGAGCAGGAGAAGCAATGTCTGAAAGCATTGTCTTATTTGGCTCCTTAGCTGTAGGCTGTGTGCTGGTCACTCCTCAAGTCACCTCCCTAAAATTCTTCTATTCTCTGCTAAGATTCTGGTCTGTGTCTCCGTTCTCTTACTAGATGCTCAAGTGTTATGTTAAGGTTATCATCACATACCTTTTCCAAACTGCGCCTCTCTGCTCCGCATGCAGCCCTCATCTCCCTGACACGTCCCTTCAGCTAACAGCATCCTCCTTGTCCCCTTTAACCCTTTCATTCAATAATGCTGTTATCACTTAATCTCTGAGTTGGCTCAGCACTCAGCATTGTAGTGTTTTCCTTATACCAGAAATGTTTCTCATATTTTATCTCTGGTCTCTACAATGCTGCCACTGAGTTTGTGTCATCTAACTCTCCTCCAATAGCTTTGTCCTGTACTAATATACCCCTTATGAGGTTATGGCTGAAATATGCCTTATATTATGAATCTGATGGTGAGAATTCTCATCTTGAGAAACTCAGCAGTCTTCCCATCAGAGCAGCCTGTGAGGCCTCTGACAAAGACTAGTCATTTTCTCTTGCCTCCTGAGTAAAGGATAAAGCTATACTCCTAAACCTTCCTTTTGATTAAGCATATTCAAGTGCTAGAGTTTGAGTTAATATAATGCAGACAAATATATATTATTACCAACTGTCAGCTTTATGCTTATATCTGAGGAGCCGCCAAAAGCTCTGTGTTGAAAGTGAAGCTTCTATAAACCAAGACCCATGATGAGACAGGTCTACCACAGTCCTTGCACATCATAACTAAGAACATGAGTTTTGGGTAAAAGGTAAATGAAAAACATCAACTATTGCTTATAAACTATTAAAGGTTGTTTTGTTGTTGTTGTTTGGTTGGTTTTTTTTTTTTTTTTTGGTGTGTGTGTGTGTGTGTGTGTGTGTGTGTGTGTGTGTGTGTGTGTGTGTGTATTTCAGCCTTCATTGTCATGTCAATGGATAGCTGAATAGAATTTCCTCCCCACAGGTACCCAGACTTGCTGGTAATCACCTGTCTTTTTCCCATGCTTCCCCATCATTAATTCTTTACCCAGACCTTTCTACACTTGAGAAATTTCAAGTCATTCTCCAAAACCTCACTCAAATATTGCTATCATGAACAATTCCTAGTGTTTCCAGGATCCTTTTGTTTTAAACCTGTGTGTCTCTGTGTGTCACATGTATGAATATCAGAGGACAACCTCTTATGTTGGTGCTCACCTTTTACCTTAACTGAGACAATGCCTATCTGTTGTTGATCCCCACTGCATATGTCAGGATAGCTGGCTGGTGCCCCTCTAGGAATTCTGTAATCTCTTTCTCCTATTCATTCTAGGAGTGCTAAGATAGCAACTGCATATTGAGGTACCAAATTTGCACGGGCTTGGAGATCTAAACTCAACTCTTCGTGCTTGCCTGCTGTGTACTTTACCAACTGAGCTATCTCTTGCCTCTGCTGTCAGGATTCTGATAATGCACACACATTACCAGTGATTAGATGACCACAGCTCTGTATGCAGTCATTTTATAGGCTAATACTTGGGTAAGTATAAAACCCACATTATGAAATCACACAGAGATAGTGTCCAGCAGTTTTCTTTTAATTAATTTTATTAAATGAATAAATAAATTAGGTTCTAAACTCAGACATTTGTAACTAAATAAAATTTATAAATTAGAGTTTCTGTGTGAAAATTAACCTTTTTTCAATAGCATTGGATTGGGATAATATCTTTGTATTGACATTATTTAGAAATCTTCACATTTTTCTATGTAAATAGTTGCTTTTATTTGTCTTCTACAACAGCTGAGGCTACAATAGATTTTCCTTGCAAGTTTCTACAGTTTTCAAATTCTTACCCCTACTGAGTGTATGTGTATGTGTGTGTGTATATATATATATATATATATATATATATATATATATATATATATATATATAGAGAGAGAGAGAGAGAGAGAGAGAGAGAGAGAGAGAGAGAGAGAGAGAAACGGTTATACCAAGCACTGTAAAGCACAAAAATGAAGAAAGTAGGTCAGGTTTCTGACCTGTTAATCCTGATTTGGTTGTATTTTCACACAAAGGATTGGCAGATATTTAAAATGCAGTTATAAAAGAAAAAGCACAGTGTCAATGGGAAATCTCTCTCCATTTGTATCTTTTCTTTGTTCTCACAGCAGGATAATTTTAACAATGTGCTGTATACAAGAAAAAAATAACCTAAAATTCTGCCGCTGGCTAGAGCTTTGTATAAAGCAGTTTCATATAAATACATGACTCCAGGTCTAAGATATTTTAATTTTCCTTCCCACTCGGCATCAACTAAGTGATCATATGAAATGGAACTTCCATTCAGAAGTTGTGACACTTCCTTTTAAAGAATAGGAAATATGTAGGAAGCATGATGTAGTTAGTCTTATCATTCTGTTATGCACTTTTCATGGAAACATATAATTAAGTCTTAAACTGCCCTTTCTTCCAGGATGGGAAGTGATGGTGATTAATTTTGATTGACAACTTGAAATGTCTCAGGAATTAATAAAATCTCTCCTCTCTCTCTCTCTCTCTCTCTCTCTCTCTCTCTCTCTCTCTCTCTCTCTCTCTCTCTGTCTCTCTCTCTCTGAATGTGTACGGGCTTCTCGGGAAAAGATCACAAGGATTCTTACAAATAAATGAATATATTTGTATGGATTTATTTATAGTGGTAGCAGAGTGTTGTAGTATGTAGCCTTGGAGCTGTGTCTTGCACTGACCACTTCTGGCATGTGTTCTTCTCCCTACTAAGTATTCATCAATGGACAGCTCTCCTTGGGCACACACTTATACTACTATAATGTGCTTTGTTATCTTTTTTACCTCTGCCCCAGAGTACAAGGACAAAAAGCAGCAATAGACTGATCCCTCTGAATCTGTGAGCCAAAAATAGCTTTTCCTTCCTTTAGTTCTTTCTGTCATGGATTTAGTGATGCTGGTGGGGAAAGTAAGGTTCTTAGGGGTACTATTGCTGTGATGAAACACTGTGACCACAAGGCAACCCAGGAAAGAAAGGGGTTATTTGATTAACACTTGAATGTCCCTATTCATCACGGGTAAGGAACCTGGAGGCAGGAGCTGATGCGGAGGCCATGGAGGAGTGCTTGCCCTCCATGATTTGCTCAACTGCTTTCTTACAGACCCCAGAACCAGCAGCCCAGGAACATCCCCACTCACAGTAAGGTGAACCCTCCTACAGACTTGCCCACAGCTGAACCTTATGAAGACATTTTCTCATTTGAGGTTCTCTCCTCTCAGATGACTATAGCTGTGTCAAGTGGACATAAAACTAGGCAGCACTGTACCTAATGCAGATGTATCTTCATATCACCATCATGACTTCAACATTGCCAAACAGCTGTGTGATCACTCACTAAATTATTTCAATACTAAGATTTACTTTGGAATATTTAATGCCATAAAGTCTTGATTTGAAGGAGTGTATAATCACAGTCTTTATTTTTGTGTGTGTAAGAAACACTTATTACATGCAAATATAAATTAGATTCTTTAAAACCCTAGCTGGGTGCTGTGGCCATCTTCTTTAACCCTGGTGCTGAATGGGGGTGAAGGCAGGTAATTGGGGGGTTACCCAACTTTAGCTAGATAGAAAGTTAGACAGCAGCCTAGGTTTTGAGCGGCCCTGTCTAAAATCTTTTAAAAATATGAAAGAAAAGAATTCTTCGGTGTTGAAAGGACATTCAAATGTTCGTTGATATTGTAGAACATGGGGCTGGTACAAAGAAATCCCAACTACTAGTTTCTGTTGCATTACTCTAAACCTTAACATACTTTTCCAAGGTCTGTTTCCTACTCTATCCTAGAAGGGTTTGACTTCATTCCTGAAAATTCAACTATTTTTTGAAATATGTAGGCATCTACCTGATGTGTTCTCCCTGAAAATTGTCTGATTTAAGACTTTGTCTTGAAACTTTCTAATCTGCTCCAACAATATATGCCATACTCTGAACAGTGCAGAGACTCACAGTATACAGAGTCCTAAGTTACTTCTGGATCACTGGCTAACCTGCTGAATTCTCTCTGGAAAATTGGAAGGAAAATCTATTTCTTAGTGCTTTTCCATTGCCTATACACTACCTATGTTGTAAGGCTCATGTTCTTACTGGTCCCATATGCCAATGGCTCTTTTCCTTCCCCCATCTGTGTTTACAGCAGATTCCCTGAATATTCTGGGATGACTTCTGTATCTTAAAGTCCACTGGATAGAAACCTTAAGCCATCTCCAGGTTCAATTTATCTTATCATATAACACATTCTAAGACTCAAGAAATCTGGGCACAGATGCCTCATAGAATCATGGGCTAGGAAACATGCATACATAGATTACACCTCAGTCTAAATCTTAACTTTGTGTCATTGACCTATTTTGGGAATAGTAATAGCTACATTACTGTGTTACATAAGAGTCAACTGTTTTACTAATGATCAGAGTTGTTTTTAGGATACCACTTAACATATAGCAAGACTGGAATAAAAATTAGATACTATTGAATTCCTGCTAATCGGCCAGTACTTAAATTATTTCCAAAAGTGACTGAATTAAATTACGCTGGTGCCTCACATTTGACCATGTCCCCTGGAGGGGGAGACCTGGTGGCACTCAGAGGAAGGACAGCTGGTAGCCAAGAAGAGACTTGATACCCTATGAGAATATATAGGGGGACATAATTCCCCCTCAGGAACAGTCATAGGGGAGGGGAATAATGAGAAAATCGGGGGGGTGGAATGGGAGGATACAAGGGATGGGATAAACATTGAGATGTAACAAGAATAAATTAATAAAAAAATAAATTTAAAAATAAAAATAAATAATAAAGTTCCTTTTAGGGTCTAGAAAAACGACTCAATAGGTAAACCAGTTCTAGCTGCTCTGCCAGAGGGAAAAGGGTCAATTCCCCATAGGTACATGATGGTTCACAACTGTCTATAATTACAGATCCAGAGGATCTGACGCCCTCTTTTGACATCTTTGGCCACCAAACATATGCATAACACACAGACATAAATGCAGGCAAAATATTTCCACACATAAGTTCCTTTTATGTCAAGAATGACAATAATAAAGATTTAAATTGCTAATGAGGTCTGAAATGCTTTGAAAAAAGGAAATTCAGTTGTACAGATCAAAATAAAACTATGTTGAAACATAACATTTCTAATAAAGAATATTCTATGGAGAACCTAGCTTCTTTGCCTAATTACACTGGCCTTTTCAGGAAACTGGCGTCCCTTGTGCCTTGTCACACGCTGTTATAAACCAACGAATGTATTGACATAAAGCATTGTTCTCTAGGTACAATGTAAGTATTGTCTGTTAATTTCTGGGACTTTTACAGCCTTTCATACAAATATTTTCATTTCATAAGTACTTTTTGGTAGCTACAAAAACCACCCAACGCCCTGTGCAGCCCAAATATGCAAAGTACAACCTTCTGACAGGCATGTCACCCTGACTGCAGAAAATGAGTTGCCAGCCTTCCTGGGCAGCCAGCACAGGCCTGAAGGCTGCTGTGCCTGCTGCACGGGCTGATCCTCGATATTTCATGATCCCTAAGTCCCGTCAGTCACATTTCTTGCCTGGGAACTGGGCTTTGTCTGACTGTGGGGGAAATGTCCGACCAGGTTCTCTACAGAGCTCAATACTTGTTTCTGTTGAATTTCTCATAATTGATTGACAAATACTCTTTCTAATTTCATTTGTTGGGGTTCATCTCCTCTCCAACTTCCAAAAAAACCTCATGGTCCTGCCACACTAATAATGCCTTTGTTTTTGGCAGTGCTGAGCATTCTCCTGATTTTATTAACTTTGACATATTTTATGGAATTTGGAGGCTGTGACCTTCATCTGACGATGATCAAGAGTTTAAACCACAGCATTTGATTTCTACGTATGTGTAATTTAGGAATGCACTTGCTGCAGGCACATTCACACTTTTTTATATGAGCAAAATATTTCTATCGGTCTAATTTAATGACAGAATTAAAAATAAAGCACATAAAATTTTTTATAATAATTACTCAAATATTTTTCTAATCTAATTGAGTGTTACATGTGTTTTGTGCTGTATGATAAAAAAATTGAAAAGGCTTTCTATTTAAAATTGACTTCCACAATACAGTTTAATTTGCATGAGTAAAGTAGCAAACCGCAGTGGAATAATTTTAATGTTGAGAAACGCTTTAAACCAAAACATTGACTTTTTGCCCCAGATTTTGCTTTCTGTTGAGATCTGGTGAAAGCTATTATCAAACATAATTTGAAAATTATTTAGGGTTTCTTTCACATTTGAGTCTAAAGTCTTATACTGCTCTCTAGTGGCCATTTTAAGTATTTAAATGTTATTAACTTTAATTCTCTCTTACACAAAATGTTTGCATTACAATTGGAAAATCACTCGAAATGGCTCATTTATAACCTCCTGAAAGAAGCAATTCTAAAGCCTACCAGACTCTCTTATATAGTACAGTGTATGAATTGTTTTATTTTAAATGCCATGTTTTAAGAAGCAAGGTGTATTCTTATGATCATCATAACATGATGTTTAAAATGAATAAAAAAAATGGCTCTGAAAATGCCCATAACTGTGCTTAACTAAGTATTAATTTCATATTATCACAAAGTTACAAAGTACAGGTTTGCAGGTCATGGGGCACCTACTACAATTTCCAGCATAGAATGGATGGGGGTGAGGGTTCACATCTTGGAGGCCAACCCAGTAAAATAAACGTCAAATGGCCACATAATTCTTTTACAGCATGGATTTGTTTTATTCATCTGAATATGTAGTAGACTTTTGTTGATTTCAAAAACTTTCTAAATGTTCACTCTTTTTTATTCAGAAATTGTTAGTAGCAATAAAAATGGGGTTATATGCTAAATCAAGCAATGTTTAAGACCAAAAAAAGCTCAATTTTTTTCTAAGGTAATTATTCCGTCTTGTTATTCATATAGTCAGCTTTTAGAGGCTAGTGAGACATCTTATCATTTGAGTTATCTATGGTGAAAAAATTGAGGAAAACTAGGGTTAGGATCCAACAGGGAAAATGTAACATTTAGTTGACTTCTAATTTGTAAGGACTATATTATATCAACCTTTGTAGAAATGATCAACAGACACTGAGGAGGGAAAATAGCACTTTTGTGCCACGTTCCACCTCTTTTACACGTATGTGCAAATATTGAGGTTGATGTCCTGAAGGCTGCTCTTTCTTTTGACATCAGAAACCTGTCTTGGTTTTGTTGCAGAGATTACACATTGGCTCTTGTTTTATTTTAAGTCTTAGCAAAGTGATAATATTCTCAATATGGGACAAGTTTTATAGGAGTACTATTATAGATCTCACAAAATATATACCTTAAAGGGACAGAAATATATTAACTTCCAGTTCTGGAAGTTTAAGTCTGGAGTCAAGCTACCAGTAGGGCTGTTCACCTTCTGAAGGCCTTAAAGAAGAATCACCCCATGCATCTTCAGTCATTGGGGTTCCATAACTTACAAAGTTGTCAATCTTGGCTTTCCATCATTGCATGCTGTTCTTTCCTGATGTGTCTCTTCCTGGATCTATTCTCTTTTTATAACCACCATGGCCATTTTCAGTTCCAGCTCACTTTATTTACCTCATCTTAGCATGATTTCACCTTTAAATACCTTAATTTGTAATTAAGTTCATATCTGGAAAAACCAGGCCTAAGGACCACAACACATGTTTTCAATGGAATTAAAATCGACACATAACTGTTGGCATACAGAGCATCCTACTGTTGCAACATGAAGGTAGTGTCCAGCTGCTGCTACTTTGAGTTTCTATTACATTATTCTAGAGATAATTCAAGTACCTCCATTCCCTGAGAAAGGACTCTGATTGCTTTTTTTTTAGAATTTAAATAATATATTTTTATTTTATTTTTTACATATACATTTATATTATTGCACACATATACAATAAACTGCCTACAGCAAGAGCCATGAAACAATCAGGAATTATATAAATGTTGCATTCATAGTATTTTAGCTATTTTCATTTGACAACCTTAAAGAGAACATCTTTCCTATCTTGATACATCTAGAATCCTGAATGTAAATCAATATCTATCATATCTTGTCATTATCAACTTGTGTCTTTCAATATGATTGTGTGATGGTAATTCTTGATTGTCAAATTGACAAAATTTAGCACCACTATGGAAACAAAACCCTTGAACATTTTCTAAGAGATTTTGAAATTAGGCTAATTGGGGCAGGAAGACAGACCCTAACTGGAGGCAGTAGCATTTCTTGGGCTTGTCCAAGACTAAATAAGGAGAGAGGGAGGTGAGCAGCAGCAATCATCACTCTGCTTTCTGCCTGTGACCTGTTGCCTCAAGCTTCTTCTGGCCAGACATCTCCATCACCGAGGAATGCACCTTTGCACCCTGCGCTTGAAGCAATGCTATCTTCTTTAGTTGATTTTATTCAATCAAATATTTTTTCAAAGAAACTACTATAGAATTTTACCCTGTATTCAAACTTTACATTTATTTCTGGTAGTTTGCTTTAATTTTAAATTGCAAATATTCAAATTAGAGTCATAAATATTTTAGAGGACAAAGTGAAGTTATGACTTATTAATTCAATGTAGAATCACTAAATCAAGCTAATAATAACATATCCATTATTAGAAAACTTACCTTTTTATGATGAGGACAATTAATGTTATTATCTTATTAAGTTTGAAATGTATGCTATTTACTATGTTCATGTGCTTGGACATAAACAATATAAAACAATTCCCTTTGAAAAAAGAAAGAAAGAAACCTGTCTCTGACTGCATACCTGTCCCCATTCAAGGACTGATGCACTCACATGCATAATCAATAGGATGTGTGCTGCTACCTGAGATGGAAAACATTTAGTTTCTGTCCTAGGAAATTTATACCCTGACAATATCTTTAGAGACTCGGTATTTTCTACAGAAAACTCATTCTGTGTTTACACACATCTTAAATCATATACAATTCACATAGTTCTCAATAAAATGTTACTGAATATTTCAATTGTAATTTTATACCTCAATGTCAAACTGTGACATAATTATTCTTGTTACTATTTTGAGTCTCCCGTAGACTCCCTCAACTGAGTGCATTGGAATTAAATAATAATTATGATTTGAACTTTACAAAATTTATGTTCACAAACCATTTAGATATCATTCCCTGAGAGTACACAACAATAAAAAAATGACACAACAAGACAAAGGATTATTTCATAATTTTCAGTAGAATGAAATCATGTGTGTGTGACAAAAGAGCTCCATGAAGCTGCTAATAATAGAATTACTCTAACTGTATTTTGATATTCCCAAGTCATGTGTCATCAGCTACTTCATTGAATATTATATGAGAGCAGCTATCCAAAGCCACTGAACTATGCAGCAAAACCCAACTTAAAATATTTGGCAAGATTTTGCGGATAATACTTGTTGGGCCACTAATTACCAATTTTGACAGAGTTCATGCTAATTCAAAATCACCATGCATTTACATCAATTAAAGGCTCATTGATTTGGCCCCATCCTTTGTGAACATCATACAAATACAGAGAGTAATTATGAACAGTAGAGTGTGAAACGCATTCAGAAGAAATGTTAAAATGACTTTGTTACATGAATATCATTTCTATACTAAAATGAACAAGCAGGCTCATATATACATATATAACCATAAATGTATTTAGTAGCAATCTTATTTAAGAAACCCCAAAATGATGCTCATTTTGTAGCATCGACCAAGCTCTGAGTTTGATCACCAGCACCAAGTAAAGCTGTGCGTGGGTGCACATGCATAGCTGTAGGACTTAAGATGGAGAGAAGCAGGATCATAAGTTTAATGCCATCCATGATTAAACAGATTCTGCTCAGTTTGGACTATATATGACCCTATCTCAAAAGTAAAGTTAAAGATAGAAAAACAACAACAACCAAGGGATTTCCATGGTTTGCTATGATCACTTAAAGATGTACACATTGTCCATGACACATACACATGAATGCACACACACACACACACACACACACACACACACATACACACATAAATATATTCCCATGTAAGTACATGATTATTAGTTATCAATACAATAATTCTTACAATTATCTCTAGGGACTAGAGCTTTATTACCCAGGACCCATCCCTGGGGCTTGCTGAACAGTCATGGATGCCTAACTTATGCTGAGATCCAGATCAGTAGTGACACTGTCTCAAAGAAAGTGGACAGTGCTCCTGAGGGTTATACCCAAGCTTGTCTTCTGGCCTCCACACATGCACAGGCAAATGTGCACACACACACACACACACACACACACACACACACACACACACACACACAGTTACAAATACAATTTCCAGAGTAAAGGAATAAGAATTTCAGAACAGGTGTCTTTATTTCCCAATGTTCTGATCTCAAAATCTCAGAGACTTGTGTTTGTTTGTCTGCTTGAGGCTTTGGTTTTGGTTGGACTTTGCTATTTTTGTGGGGTTTGTTTCCTTGCTTGTTGTTTTCTGTGTTTTGTTTTGTCTTTTGAGATAGGCTGGCTTGGGAATTTCTACATAGCCAAAGATGACTTGATACTCTCCTCTTCCCCTTCCAGAGTTGAGCCCGCAGCTCCCTCCAGTGCCGCACTTACTGTGATGCTAGAAATTTGATTCAGGGCTTCATGGATGTCAGGTCAGCATGCTACTAACTGAGCTGCCCACCCTTCTTCAGAATTTCAGGTATTTTATAAATTTAAGAAAAGCTTTTGTATAATATATTCTGATTGCAGTTTCCTGTCCCCCAGCTCCTCCCAAATCCCTCACACTATTTCGCCTACTCAACTCCAAGATGTTTCTTTCTCTTTAGAAAGCAAAGAAGAAAGAAAAAACATAAGAAACACACACACAAATCCATAAAACCCACCAAATCAGAAACCATAATATATAAACAAATATCCAGTAAGACCAAAAAAAAAAAGCTCAAACAACACATTATGAGACAAAACTTCTCCAAAAATATCATTGAGTTTGTTTTGTGTTGACTATCTACTTCTGGGCAGGGAGCCTGCCCTTACGTGTGGTTTGTATACCCAGAGAGACTCCATTGGAGAAAACTGATTTTTCCTTTGCAAGAGGGTGGCAACTGCAGAAACCTTACTCAGGGAAAACTTTAAATACTTCAAATGAAGCACAACTCTGTGTGTGTGTGTGTGTGTGTGTGTGTGTGTGTGTGTGTGTGTGTGTGTGTGCACGCATATGTGTGTATGTATGTATTTGTACATGTGTGCTGACATATATGTGCATGAAAATGTCAGAGAACAACTTTGAGTATTATTCCTTTGCTCATCCTACTTCTTGAGACAGGACCTATCATTCATCTAGAGTTCACTAAGTAGAGTAGGCTGGATGCCCCAAAGACCTATTTCTGTCCCCCACTTCTGGGATTCCAGGGGTACCACCATGCCTGGCTCTTCTGATAGGTAGCGGGGTTTGAACTCAGGTTCTCAGGCTCGCAATGAAGGCCCTTAGGAATAGCTATTTCTCTAGCCCTGAATGCCAACTATTTTCATTTATTACAATGTAACAAATTAAATAAATAAGTTGACATTATGTAAACTCAGTTAGACATGAAGCAGAGATGCTGCCCAGAAGCCTTCTAATAAAGAAGTGAAACAGACTGCATTAGACTTGATGTGGTTGTCAGTGTGACTTTCGTTCTTGTATTCCTGCAACAGCTGCTGTCAAGGACGCTCCAGTGGACTGTATTAACAGTGAAAGAAAGAAAACGTTCTATGGATGACTGAAATGTAATTTCAAAGAGCGTATGCACACATGATTAAAAAAAACATTGCTCTTATATTAAAATATGCATTCTTTGATGTTTTCAGGCACCAACCATCTACTTGCAAATGAGTTGCGGTCTTTGAAAGCAAGTGATCAGAATGCCTCCTGCCTCAGCAGAAAAGGAAGTGACCGTACAAAGAGTGCTCTGCACACATAGCAGCTGCTCACTCACAACCAAACCAGGAGGCCAATGACTTTTCGTTTAGAATATTTAAAGTACAGTCTATTGATTTTATGTGTTCACATTAGATTCAACCTCTTCATCTCATGCTCTGACCAAGCAACATCTGTTCCACTGTTAAGACAATATTTAAGAGGCATATAAATACCATAACATGCCAGAGTTCTCAAGTGGAAAATCATTTATTGGCTAATCATATAATTGTGCTTATTATTTTTATTTATGTTATATCTGCTCTCTGTGGAAGATAATGCTGACTTTGTGTTATTGAGGGCTACTGCTAACATATGAGCAAAATACGGCAGATTTGGTTTTGCCATTGGTCATGATTGTTAGAGCTTTCTAAATCATAACATGGCAATAGACTGTGGTGTCACATGCCTGGAACCCTAGGACTGGAGAGTGAGGAAGGAGGTTCAAGCCTATGCATATCAGTTATACAGTAATTTTAAGGCTAACCTGGACTACATAGCAAGGCAATCTTAAAGATAAAAAAAGTCACCACATGGCCTCAACATCATTATTTAATATTATTCACCAAGCCCATATTTTAAGTTAGTTCTTTCACTGTTTGAATAGCATAAATAAATCATAAAATGTGATCTTACCAATATGTAAACATTCTATCTTCAAATTTGGAGATTCTCGTATAATGAAATTATAAGCTGCTTATCAATCTGTCAGGAAATATTCTTCCCACAAGTTAAGCAAGGGATTTGATTAAAATATACTTAGAAAATAAGATTCCTGTTTGTAAGTTTCAAACCCAGGACAAAAGGCTCAGGTGTCGATTTAACATATCAAAGTGGACCTGACCTCTATGTTCTCCGAGCACGCCCAGAGTCTCTTTTCTTTTAAATTCAGACATCTTGGTTACCTGGCCCTTTTCTCCCTTTGGTGTCCTGGCTGCTGTACCAGACTCCCTCTCTCACCTCTCACTTCCCCTCCCCCTCTCCCACATGACTTATCTCAGCCTGGTCATGTTCACTCTGAGCTCTCCCTGATGTCTCTTCCTCTGCCTCTGCTCTCTTTTTTATCAACAATAAACTCTCTCCTCCTCCATACCTAGGAGCAGAATGCCCTTTCTTTTTTCTTTCTTTCTTTAATCTGGTCCCAAAAAATGAAGAGGGCATGACTACTCCTAGATATGGTAGAGGAGAAAGTTTATCATAGGTGAAAGAGTGCACATAGGTAGAGGCAGGGACATCTGGGAGAGTTCAGAGTATGACCCTGAGCCATGTGGGGGGATTGGAAGGAAAGGGGGGAGAGGAGAGGAGGAGCCAGCTGCAACAGCCAGGGAGCCAAAGATACAAAAGGGGAGGTAACCAAATTGTCTGGATTATATAGGGAAGAAACTCTGGAGTAAGGGCAGCCCAAATCCTGGCCTTAGAGAGTTCATGGTAGAGGGTGAAGTATGCCAGCCTTACCCTGTAACAGGTAGAGACTGAGGGATGCCAGGTCTGTTTTGATATGTTAACTAGGCACTTCAGCCTTCTGTCCCTGGTGTGAAACTTAACACTTACACTTTGCTTTGTTTTTTAAATTATTTAATGTTTTGTTTCTTGTTTAGGAACCAGGAACCACACAGTAAAAAAGATTGCATATATATATATATTATTAATTTATTCATATTACATCTCAATTGTTATCCCATCCCTTGTATCTTCCCATTCCTCCATCCCTCCCATTTTCCCCTTACTTACCTCCCCTATGACTGTGCCTGAGGGGGAACTCCTCGCCCTGTAAATGCTCTTAGGGTATCAAGTCTCTTCTTGGTAGCCTGCTATCCTTCCTCTTTGGAAATCTATCTGGCACTATCGCAGAAAACTGGGAATAAGGCTTCCTCAAGACCCAGATATTCCACTCTTTGGAATATACCCAGAAGATGCTCCAGCACACAACAAGAAAATTTGCTCAACCATGTTCATAGCAGCCTTATTCATAATAGCCAGAACATGGAAACAGCCTAAGTGTCCATCAGTAGAAGAATGGATAAAGAAACTGTGGTACATTTACACTATGGAATACTACTCAGCTATTAAAAACAAGGAATTCCCAAAATGTGTGGATAAATGGATTGAGCTAGAAATTATCATAATGAGTGAGCTAACCCAGAAGCAGAAAGAGTCATCTTAAATGAAGGAAAGAAAACAGTGAACGCAAAGCAAAGTGCCTGGCATGTGTTCACATTATAAAAGTTGCTTGGCAACAGGGAACATACACCTCCCAGGCCGATCACCTTGATGTTTTCCTTACACTGTGCTCCACACAATCCACAGTACTCTAGGCATGCTGGCTGATAGCAGCCCACGAAAGCTACATACAACGAAGCCTGTGTTAAGCTAAGCAGAAAGGGACACTTAACACACCATTAAGTCAACCATTTAGGCTACCTTGTTTTCTCTGCTTCACCGCTGCTACCAAAGTGTCATCGGGACCTCAGGGCTCCAGGTGCACAAAGCAGGAGAGCCACAGATGTCAACAGCAGCCCGAGAGGCCCGTTGCTAGGAAGGCAGGGCAGCTGGCTCCCCTCCAGGCCTCCAACTATATGTGAGGGCAAAGGTCAGAAAGGAAAATGCATGCACAAAGTGGGCCAAAGAGTAGAAAATAAGTACTCAAATGCCATTTTTGGGGGGGGTACATTTCAAAAGTACCTTGCTATGCTAATGTTTCTGTTTCTTGGGTGTGTAATCTAGAAAGATGTGAGTTCCCCACATACTCTATGTGGGAGTTTATGTTTTGTTTTTGGAAACTATTTACAAATTGTTTTGTTTTGATTGCTACCCAAGCAAGGTTATAGAAACTGGCAAATAAAGTGAGATGAAAAATCACCCGGTTTATTCTACCTCTCTGTTCCTATGCAGAAGTCTTTTTGTAATGACAGTAAGACATTTGTAAAAATCACTTTCTATTTTACAAAAGTACAAAATAAAAGTTTCAAAGATGGTCAGTTTGTGTGAATTCTATGATTACTAAGAGCAGAGTTATTCTGTGTTGCATGGAAATAAATACATTACAAAAAGAGAAAGATTTTATACAATATTTTTTAAAAGTCATGAACTGGATGATCAAATGTAAGTGTTCACCGTATCATTGTTCTACTTACACATTTTCAGTAAACATTACTTGATATTTGCACCACAGCTAATGTTAATAAGTACACTGCAAAGGAGAGCCAGAGATCATTTTTCAAATAACCTCTGAGAGGCTCAATGTCTAACTCGAGGTCAAATAGCTTGTTAATCAAATTAAGGCAAAACTGTGTTTTGTTTAGTAGGAAACTGTGAAACATTAAGGGCATCTTTAAAACAGTATCACTTTAACTCTACTGCTAAGATGAATTAGCACGCTGAGAGCAATTAAATTCAGAAGAGTTTAAATAAATAAAAAGCACACATGCAAATAAAAATAAAAATATAATAATAATAATAAAATAATAATAATAATAATAATAATAATAATAATAATAATAATAATGATGATAATAATAAAGCAAGCTGGGTGGCTTCCAGAACTAAAGCAAATTTTGAGCAGCTGAGCCTATGGGTGAGGACCTAAGGCAAAGGAATCATAGTTATGTGGCCACAGATCAGTGAGATGGACAGATACAGAGCCTCCTGGAAGCAAAGACTTGACTGCTGTAATCACATTCTGGCCTTGTTTGCTGCTCTGCCCTGTGCAGGTGCTGAGTGTAAAGTTATGGTTTCTCACGGTTTCTATTTAACACTAGTATAGTGGAGTAAATGACCTTATCCTAATGGGCCGTAGTCTGCTTCATATAGCATGTTTTGGCATCATTAAACATTCTTATTACATCTTTGTGAAAATATAGCTAGAATAATTTGCACTGAGATTAATCTGTGTTTGCCTCATTTCCTGTGTGTTTCCAATCCCAGCAATCCCTGGTTTACTTTTCCTAGTGAACAAACATTCTCTAAAGGTTGGATCTGACCGGTGTTCCATGAAGAAGCAAATAAATTTTACTTTTTGAAAAGTGCCATCAAAAGTTCATAATGGAATGCAATCCCCCACATACTGAAAAATGAATTCCATACATGAATATGTACATACAGATTTTTCCCCTCTGGAATTAGATGGATTTGGCAAACGTGTGTGTTTTGCCATGCTTTTTAAAATTAGATTTAGTGCTGAAATCTTAAAGAATTAGGTCACAGGGAAGCTAAATGCTGATGGCGGCATTGTTGGTGAAAGTGTGTCACTGTGAGGGTGGGGTTTGAGGTCTCATATGCCACAGCCACACCCATTTTGGTATAAAGTCTCCTGTTACCTACTGATCAAAATATTCTGCTACCTTCAGATCAAGATGTAGGACTCTCAGCTCCTTCTGCAGCATCATGTCTGCCTATATGCGGCTATGCCTCCTACCATGATGACAATGGACTAAAGCACTGTAAGCCAGCTCCATGAAATGTTTTTGTTTATAGCAGTTGCAGTGGTCATGGTGTCTCTTCACAGCAATAAAACCCTAAG